>NC_022027.1:13480247-13480802 GCF_000317375.1 Microtus ochrogaster
AGAACTTTAAGTCTTTGAAGAAAGAAATTGAAGAAGACACCAGAAAATGGAAAGATCTCCCTTGCTCTTGGATTGGGAGGATCAACATAGTAAAAACGGCAATCCTACCAAAAGCAATCTATAGATTCAATGCAATCCCCATCAAAATCCCATCAAAATTCTTCACAGACCTTGAGAAGATAATAATCAACGTTATATGGAAAAATAAAAAACTCAGGATAGCCAAAACAATCTTATACAATAAAGGATGGTCTGGAGGTATTACCATCCCTGACTTCAAATTCTATTACAGAGCTACAGTATTGAAAACAGCTTGGTATTGGCATAAAAACAAAGAAGTCGACCAATGGAATCATATAGAAGACCTGGACTTTAGCCTACAAACCTATAAACACCTGATTTTCAATAAAGGAGCTAAAAGTATACAATGGAAAAAAGAGAGCATCTTCAACAAATTGTGCTGGCATAACTGGACGTCAATCTGTAGAAGAATGAAAATAGATCCATATCTATCACCATGCACAAAACTCAAGTCCAAATGGATTAAAGACCTCA
>NC_022027.1:13482345-13500245 GCF_000317375.1 Microtus ochrogaster
AATAAATAAATAAAATTAAACTAGAAAAAAAAGCATAAATAATTTCAAGGAATCTAATGCCTGATACTTTATAAGGTAAAATAAGTTAGATATATTGATAGTTTTAATACATGCTCAATCTGCAAAATAAGATGTGTCCATGTTGACTCATAAGCTTTGGGTAATCAGAGGGATGAAATTGTCATCAATGAAAGAGAAAGTGGTGGAATGTTGATGAGATTCAGTGAGGGGTGAACAATACTGTTAAATAGAGATGTCATATAAACATCTGTGAAGAATGCACCTGGATTATCTTTGTCTTCCAGTAGTATGTGATTCTTCCATTGCAAGCATTGATCCAAGTTGGTTATTTTTTATTATTTGTGGGCTTAACTCACTCATCTACCTTCATATGGGCCCTGGGGAAAGAACTCAGGTCGGGTTTTCCAAACATGCATGACAAATCTAATTATACATTAAAGCATTTTTATTGCCTTTCCATTATTGTTTGTTGTGTAAGTATAGTTTGGATATGTTAAAAATGGAATCTTTCTTATCTATACTTATAAATTTGTTCTAGGTTGTAGATCATGTTTTTACTTTGTGATACATGTACATAATTTTAATGTATATGAATATAATAATATTGTCTTTACACCAGAATTTGCTAATTGCAAAGATGTCTTATTGAATACATTATGCATTTCCTTTAATGTAATAATGTAGCTTTTCCTTGTATGTCAAAATTTACCTTTATTCTTGTGTGTTTGGAATAATAGATCCAGTTTTACTTTTTCTGTGATGTTAATGTAATTTTACTGATTCCTCTCCAGATGACAATGCATTGTTTTCTTTAATTTTCACACTTTTTCATATATCTAAATAAATTTTCTAGACTTTTCTATATGTTTGTACTCCATTGAATGGATAACAGTCTGTGATTACATGTTTGACTTCTCTTTTTTTGTAATCATTCCATCTCACATATTCTATAGATTTTTCCAAACAAATTTTGTGAGTGGTGTTTGTGCTAAACAAGAAAGGAATATGATTGCTATGATCACATGGAGTTAGAGAGAAAGAAATACCTTCCATCCATTTCCATGAAAATTTTACAATGTCATTGTTTCTTACCACTTAGTAGTACTCCATTGTATAAATGTACCACATTTTCTTTATCCATTCTTTGGTTGAGGTTGTTTCCAGCCTCTGACAAATATGAACATAGTTAAACAAATGTCCTTGTGGTATAGTTGAGAATCCTTTCAATATATGCCCAAGTGTGGTATTGCTGGATCCTGACGTAGGTTGATTCCCAATTTTCTGAGAAACCGCCATACTGATTCCCAGAATGGATATACAAGTTTGCATTCCCACCAGCAATGGAGAAGTAAACTATCCTGAGTGAGGCAACCCAGACATAGAAAGATGAGCAGGATGTGTACTAACTCATAAGTGGATACTAGCTGTAAAGCAGTGAATGAGGAACCTATAGTCCACAACCCCAGAGAAGCTAAGTAACAAGAAGAACACTAAAGGATATATATATATTTCCTGGGAAGGGTATATAGACAAGGTCTCCTGAGGAAATTGGGAGTAGGTAGGTGGGAGGAGAAGGCAGAGCAGAAGGGGAAGAGGAGGGATAGTGGGAGTGGGGAGGAGAACTTGAGAAAAAAATGATAGTCAAGATGTGGGAAGAACAGAGACGAAGAGCAAGGAAAGAGATATCTTGAATGAGGGAGCCGTTATGGGGGCTACCAAGAAATCTGGCACTAGAGATCATATACATACCTTTCACTCCTGTATAGTTTGGCTTTTTGTTTTGTCAACCTTCTACTTCCTTAGAGTGGTTGGCATGAATTACACAAAAGAATACCCTTTATTCCTTTGGCTTCTGGTTAAACCTCACTACTATGTTTCACCAAACAAATGGAGCAAAGAATAACATTGGGGCATTCATTTACTTGCTGTATTTTTAAAATTTGGTTTAAAGTTATTGTATTGTTGACAAACTATTCACCTCCTGAAAACTTATTTAATTTCTTTTATTCTTGTATCATTTTTAGTAGTCACCCTTTTCTAGAATGCCATCTCACGTGCATATGGTGTATGCTTTTGCAAACCTAATTCTTAGTAAACAAAGTCAGCAACAGCTATTCAAATTTCAGTGTGACATATGAGTTCTCCATGTCCCTGAAGAACATGTGATTTATATTATGATTTCTTTGATTATTTTTAGTTGTGGCATATTATAACTATATAACTTATACATTTTAAAAGTTCTTTTAATTTTCACTTCGTTGTCAATTTTCTTCTGGCACAATATGCAGCTTTCTTTAAGGACACAACTGTGTTCAAAGTTCTTTACAATTGCTTGTGTTACAGGACTAAACGGCTCTTATTTCCTGCGTAAGGCATTTACAATTCTAACCCTTCTTTATTCAGACTCTTGAAAAAGTCAAGTAGTATAAATTCAAACCCTTGAATTCTGGAAAATGCATATCTAACTACAAACTCAGAGGAAAAATGTTCAATATGAGCTTATGCCAAAGAGATGTACTTTATCTTTATTCTTTACATCCCAGTCCATATTAAAATTATTTGTCACTTTCTTGTGCCAATAGATGGGTTTCTCTATATCCCTCCATCTTTCATAAAGAATGAAGTGCTTCTGTGTAACTGTGTCTAAATACAGTTCTACTGTGTATCTTCAACAGTTCATCTTTCTATATGAACCTTAAATATTTGCCTGTTTGAAGACAAAGCCAACACTGTGTTGGCTGCTTTTGGTTTCAGAACTTCCAAAATTCTCCCTTTTTCTCTAGTTAGAACTCAAAAGGACACTTCTTCTCTATCATCTCATGCTTCTGTGCATTTGGTCAGTAGTATCAGGTTATTCAACCCATTAAATTGATAGAACTCAATACTATTCTAGTTTCCTTTACTTAAGCAAATAATTTTGCACAAGATTAGTTTTTCAATTGAAAAACAAGTGTCTTACACAGTTTGGTTTTATACGATTTAAACATGCAACATATGCTAAGCATTTAATAAATATTTGTGGAAATTATTGAAATAATAAGTGAAATAAAGTCTTTTTTTCCTGGAATATATTAGCATCAAAGCAAAATAGACTTAGAACCAAAATCATGCAGAATGGGAATTTAAGAAGTTCAGTATCGGAGGACTAACTTACATGATAAAGTCAGAAAACTATATTCATGTCTAATTATGCAAAATGGTAAAATATATAACAACACTGGTGATAGTAAGTGTACATTTAGGGTGTTAGTCCTAGTGAATACATTTCTATTCAACAGATAGATACTTCATTGGTGCATGTGATTATTTTATTTTAGCTATACCATTTCTTCTTTTAGATTTACTTTCTTTTCAATTATGTGTGTGTTTATGTTTCTATGTGTCCTGTGTGTACCTGAGTGCAGGTGCCAGTGGAGGCAGGAGGCATTGGATCATCTGAAACTTGAGTTATAGATGATTGTCCACTGCCTAACATGGGTACTGGGAAACAAATATGGGTACTCTACAAGAGCAGTATGGACTCTTAAAAACTGAACCATATCTCCAGTCCCTTGGATACAGCTTTACTAGTATTTGATGAATCTAGATTAAATAAAACATTTAGATTCACAAGAACTATATTTTGACTTCAGTAAAACCAAAAAGGTTCTTTCTTTTCTTAGCAAGCCTGAAAAAAAATATATATATATATATAACATCAAAACATGCTTAAGTATAAAAACCCAAGTTTAAGATAAGGAAGCAATTTGGATCAGCCTCTTTTTGTTATACTTGCATTAGTTTGAAACATTAAAAGTTAAATTATGCAGATGCAAATTTAGAATATGTTTTATCTTTTAAAAATGCAAATTAAAAATATATAAATGGCTCATTAGAGACCACCTTCAAGTAGATGTCATGAAAGTAAGCTGCTAACTTCAACTAATCACATTTTAGCAACATACTGAGCAACCTTACTATCTTGAACATTAAATATATATATATATATTGAATATCTTTAGACATAACTCTGCAAACCATAAACACAAATAGTTTAATAATGTATTTTCCAACCTAGGTGTATGGGCAGAAAGTAGTATTCACTGAAAGAAGGCACTTTATCTTCAATATATGAAACAGAAAAGCATTCAATATGATAAATGAGGAAAAGATTGTTTGCTTCAAAATAAAGAAGCTATTACATCCAATAAAAAGTTAAGGCTAACATACAAGTTACAGGTTTAAAATTCTTTACTTCTTAATAAAATATATTGATCTTACAGTAGAATGAATGTTTATATTCTTGCTTTACATATTAAAATAATAAGTAGGAAAAATTGGAACAATTTTAGTTAATTTAAGTAATTTTAAACAGTGTTTTGAATACATATCTTTTAAAGCTAAATATTTATAATAAAGGTTCAAGCATATTTTTTCATTTCTGAGGCTAGAATCATAAATACCATCTCAGGTATATTTTAAAACAGGTCGATTAAGTAAACATAGTTTGAAAGAAAAGAAGAAAATTTACTTTTTAATAATATTCTTTTTATTATGATAACATGTAAGTAAGTATGTATAGGAGAAGGCCTCTTGTCTGACCTGGCTGCCCAGAACCAAAATAACCACACAGAAACTATATTATTTAAAACATTGCTTGGCCCATTAGCTTTAACTTCTTATTGGCTAACTCTTACATCTTTAATTAGCCCATTTCTAGTAATCTATGTATCGTCACATGGCTGTGGCTTACTAGCAAGATTCCAACCGGTTTCTGTCTCTGTGGAGAGGCTACATGGCTTCTTTCTGACTCCGCCTCCTTTCTCCCAGCCTTCATCTTTGTTTTCCCTGCCTAGAACTGTTTCCCTATAGCTCTGCTATAGGATTGTTTTCCCTGCCTAGAACTGTTTCCCTATAGCTCTGCTATAGGATTAAAGCAGTTTCTTTATTTATTAACCAATAAAAGCAACACATAGACAGAAGGACCTCCCACATTAAGTATGAATCTATTTTTCTGAAGATATCTTCCTGAGGGGCTTTGACCGGACGAAGTGCAATGTCAATTTGCCTAAATTTATGTTTTGTTAATTAATTTTTTTTAATTTATTTTACATGGAGACTTACTTTTAAGGCCATTTAAATTTGAGAAACTAGTATACACTCAAAAATCTTAGTATAAGTAGAGAGAACAAATACACAGTATAAATGTACATAATTAAATAGTGAAACAGACATGTCTCTGTGTCTCTAAAACACCCCAGCTACAGGTACACTGTGGCATCTAGCAGTTTGAACAATCGGAATACATAAACATTAGATATTTGTTTCTATATTCTACTCCTCAATAAAAGTAAGGAGTACTTTGACAAATAATTATTTTAATACTGATTGAAATAAGGAAATAAGATGAACTTTGAATATCCATAGTACAAACAATGTACGGTAAAAAACCAGCTTTGGGAAAATACTAATGACCAAAGCTAAGTAAAAGGGAGCATTAGTGGAATCTGGGAGGAAGCTGGGGGAGGGTGGAGAACCAATAAGTAGATTAGAGTGTATGAAAAATTCAATGTTCAATTAAAAAGAAACAGATAACAACCGTTGATTAAAAGAGTATTCTGTACTTTACACTATATATTAATGTGTTCACGAATGGTCAATGGTGATATAAATGGGGAAGGAAAAAATGTTTTGCTTATATAACAATTCTAATTTTAAAAGGTAAAAAAATGAAATTATAATTGAGCATTTGGCCTCTGTAATAGCATAAGTGACCAAGGGAGAATTTTCAATACAGGATTTTAAAAATAGGTAGTAAAAGTATGAGGAGGTCTTATTAAGTTCATTAAACTTAGGAAGATAAATATTGCATGATTTTGCTCACATATACATATGTGATATATATAAACAATATATAGAACTTGGTATAGTTGCAAATACGTATTGCAATATCATATATATATATGTGTGTATATATATACATGTATACATATGTATATATGTATACATGTATATATATACACACACACACACACACACATATATATATATATGTCCTGAAAATAGAGAGCTGTGTTTGGGGAGAAGGGGAAATGTAGGAGGGTTGACAGGAGAGAGTAATGAGGAGTTCACATGGCAGAAGTCCATGACCTACGTGAACAAAAGTGTCATACAGCCTTCATTTCGCACAATGAACTTACACTAATAGCTTTTTAAAAAGCATGATAAGATTCAGGATACTTAAATTGGATCTTAATTAATCATCTCAGAATATACCTATTAATTATAAAGCAAAAATAGTTTTACAGTGGAGAAACCCGGGAAATAACCCATTATCCCAGTGATTAAAGCTAATAGCAACAGGAAAAGAACAAATTCTCCTCAAGTTTCTTTTGTTAGAACATCCTAAGAAAGACAACACAAGAGTTTCTGTGCCATTCTGCTTTGTTCAAATTTCTAGTTTAACCACAGGAACTATTATGCAAGCATAATCCAAGAGACATTGTTAAAAAAAACCCACAAATGTATAGTCTTTCAGATTTCAAGAAAGAGGAGAGAAGACTGAAAATTAAAAGACAAATGGGAAATGAATAACAAATCATGAAGTTAGTTACAAAATGCAGAAGTCATTTTAGTGCATATACTAGTGAAGTATAATTCATACTGCTGAACTTTGATTCATGCATGAGATAATAAATAATATCAATAGTAAATATCAAGAATTCCTACTGTTTTATGTGAATGAATGTTTTCTTTTAGTAAATATATACTATTACACCTTTGACCTGCTGTGTCTCCCATTGTGTAAGACTTGATCCTCAGCTGGTCGTACTATTGAGAAAAGATTGGGTCATGAGAATATTAATGTAACCCGTCAATGACTTCATAGCTGAAGGGGCTATTAGCATTTAGGCCACCATTAGCAATTAGATCACTAGGGTTTTGAGACTTTCACCTCTTCCTCTCTCACTTTCTCTGCTTCCTAACCAAACTGACGTGAATGGCCTCTTTTACTACCATTTTCTTGCTGCCAGTATCCCTTGCCTTGCGTTAGTCTCAATATATATCTTGTATATTCAGTATACCCAGTATATCCTGCTTGGCTTTAGACTCACAGTAATCAATCTGACTTACCACGAACTGAGACGTCAAAAACGGTAGGAAACACACAAATGTATCTTCATTTGTTTCCTTGACTACATTGTCACAATAAAGCACAGCTGACTCTAACACATACATAATTACAGACAACAGAGCCTCAGAGCTGCGCGTCAAAAGCTTTCTTGTTGGAAAATATTACTCACATAAAGGAAATGCATGAATTTTCATGAAATCAAACAAATGATAATCAAATGTAGAAGATAGTTGCTTTTGCAGAATCTATATTAATGGAATAAAATGAGATTCTATGTAATTAAAAAACTCATCAACTCTAAAGTTATTTAACTATAAAATTTAGAAACAAAAATAAGCTTTATTCTTATGAACAACATCAACTTAACAATATAAAGAGAAAATGTTTTAGTAGAAAAACTTAGATAAAATAATAAGCTCTATGAAATAAGAAGCATTGTTTTCATCAAAACATCTGAAACAATAAAAAGACATGTAGGTATAATTAAAGTAGACGTTTCTTGTTTTGGGCTATCAAAATGCCACAAATATACATATTATTGATAATTTATAAGTTTAGTGTGATAATGCATTTTGTTCATGGATACGTCTGTGTGAGCCTGTGTGTACAAATCGATGTTTACTTGATGGGTATACATATAGAAGACAGAGGTTCATGCTGGATTCTTTCCTCAGTTGCTTGTCATTTTATATTCTTAGATGGGGTCACTCACTGAATTTGGAGCTTACTAATTCAAGTAGATAACCCATCCAGCAAACCCTTCTCATTTTTTATTCCATGTAGCCCCAGCTTTTGTATAACAGGCAACCATATCTAATTTTTTTCTTTATTTACTTATTTTGGTGGTGTTGGGGATCAAATTCAGCTTTTAATGCTTGAAAAGAAATCACATTACTGGACTGAGTTATTTCTCTAGCAAAAATAGTGTTTTATCAACCTTTTTATTCCTAATAATCAATGAATGATTTTAAAGTTAATACAGGAAAAATAACTATGGAAGCATACATAATAAAATCTGTAAAACAGGAACAATTAAGATCAATAACCCCATAATGCATAAAACAGAAGTATGCACAGCTTCATTCCTAGTATCAGAAGTACAGGTTGGACTGAAAGTGCAGTAGCATTTTTAATTAGTGGAACAGCAATAACACAAATCCTTGATATTAGAAAATCAGTTCTCCAGCATTCACATGTTCTTCATGGAAGTTGAAAATAAAATGTCATAAAGAGTTAAGAGAAGACTAATGACATTTGACCAAACTACATATGCATTTACGCTATAAAGAAATTAATAATTTTTAAGAAATAGGCACTATGTAAGTCTTCAATAAGCAAACTACAATCCATATAACTACAGAGTCTATGCAAAGAATAAAGCATTAGGGGAAAGGGATGGATTACCCTGGGAAGTAAAAATAGAATACATAGTTATGAATAGATGTGAGTGGGGGTGGAGGCTGGAAGAAGATCAAATGGGGGGAGGGAGAAGGCAAGAGGTTAGTGAGGGACAGAATTTGAGTGAGAGCAGCAAACATGAAGTGCCATTTGAGAGGTCGTATGGAAACCTCTTATAGTAGAAGTTTCCTAAAATATCCATGTATGAAAGTGATTTAAATGAAATCTCCAAATATTAGAGCAGATAGACCCCAACTGTCTATCTCTCATCATCCAATTAAGCTTCCAGTCTGAGAATGGGCTACATCAAATTGAGACATCAGCCAAGGGAGTCTCTTCAGAACCCCAAACAACCCAAGCTATTGGTTGCTCTCCACAAACTGATGGTAAGATCCTTTTGCTGAAGACAACACTTTCACAACACGTTGAACAAGGAGAAGTTGAGCTGGTGCCTTCACCCTTACTGACTAGTGTTCATGGTTTTTAAGGCACTTTGCATGCTACCAAAGGAAAATGGGAAGCACCAACCCAGCTATAAGCTCTTCAATCTACAAAGATGACTTGCCTTCAAGATGCACTAGTGCATGGTGGCACAAAACTTTTATGAGTAAGCAGTCAATATCTGATCGTATTTAAGGGCCATTTTTGACACTGCTTTGGTGACTAGGAACCTGAGACTAGTTTAGAATAGGGACCTAGAGGAAAACCAAATACCACTGTTCTTCAAAGGAATAAAGAAATAAAATGACTCCTAATGTCATTTTGCTATAAGACCAGTGCCTTGCTCAGCCACTGTTAGAGAAAGTTTCCCCCTGTAGTAGATGGGAACAAATACAGCAACTCACAGAGAGACAATGTGCAGATTGTGAGAAACCTTGGAACACATACTCTTAATTGAGATATCTTGGTCAAATCCTTCATCTCAGGGCTCAGGGAACCCTGTGTAGAGAAGGCTGAAATGTAGTAAGAGCCAGAGGAGGATGGAGGACACCAAGGAAATAAGATCTTGTAATCACAGCAGGAGAGACACATATATGAGCCCACAGAGACTGTGGCAACATGCTTTGAGCCTACACTGGGTATACAGAGGTAGGGGTCAGGTGGATTCCCAGCACAGAGAGAAGCGGATAAAAGATTCCATCTCTAATCCAGATACTATCTTTAATAGATGATCACTTGCAAACGAAAATTAGTTTTCTCCAACAAAGTCTCACAAGGGAGACAAACCACTTTTAAGGGCAGGTCCCATGCCTAGCAGTAGTTGGCTATCTCAAAATAACTCAGTGGCATCTTTGGAAGATCTTTGTCTCATAATGCTTTGTCAGGGCACTTTTTTTAAAACCTTGCACATTCTTTGGGTATATATTACGGCTTCCAGATTTGTACTATGGGATTTTTGTGTGTATCATTGCATCTGTGTTTCCTATTATTTTTCTTTGGAGTTTTACTTCTATTTTTATTTATTTATCTTATTTTATTATTATTCTTTAGATATCTACTTTTTTAATGAAAGAGAACAGGTGTGAATTTGTAGGGGAGGGGACATGGGGAGGATCTCAGAGGAATTAGGGAGAATAAACAGTAGACAGAATATATTGTATGAAAAAATCTACTTTTTTATTTTTATATTTTGTTTTTTTTGAGACAGGGTTTCTCTGTAGCTTTGGAGCCTGTCTAGAACTAGCTCTTGTAGACCTGGCTGACCTCAAACTCACAATGATCTGCCTGCCTCTGCCTCCTACATGATGGGATTTAAGGCGTGTGCCCCCGTTGTGAGATACAAAAAAAAATCTATGTAATAAAACAAAACTGAAAAAGAATTGGGCAACATAAATATAATATTATTTCTTAAAGAACATGAACACAAATATGCACACCTAACCAGAAATAAAGTTGTTACTGCAGCATTGTTGCAATGATAAACTACTGTAAATAATACACGTGCCCAAGGAGTGGGGAGGAGGGGATATTCTCCACAACACATCCATCATTCACAGGGCTGTACAGTTAACTCACATATGGTGAAATTTTGAAATCTAAATAAACATTGTTTGCTGTCCTATGGTGAAATAAAAATCCCAATTCCACTCTTTACTATGCTTCTGTAGATAGCAGTTTGAACAAATGGTTGTCCTTACCCAAAGGAGCAAGCACAGTTCTTGTTTATTAGTAGCATGTGTCATTCTTTGAAAATCCATGCACTTGACCATGAAAATCAGATGATACCTCATTCTCTAAAATAAAATCTGCTTCTTACTCTTGTTGATGTCATACCCATTCCTGAGTAGAACCTCTATGTGGTTTTGTATATTGTATGGGCTATTCTTCCAAAGAACTTAAGAATATATAAAAGTCTTCTGTCAATATCTTCTGTCAAATGCTAAATGCGGCCATCACTACAGGGGTGTTCCTGTGGTTTTGTAAATGGCATGTGGGTGAAGCCCTCCAGAGAATGTTTCAGGGAACAGCATCTGCTTCATTATGTAGTGGAAGCTTATCGCCTATGCGTGGTTAGCACCATTACCTTGGCTTGGACAGTGAGAGCTCACACCACCAGGGTCTCTGTGCACAAGAAGCACATAAGATGAGATGCGGGGAATGCAGACTCATCAACAGACCTACAACATATTAGTCATTCTATTCCAGAATCCAGGGTTCTGACTTCCGGCAACAACCAGGAGCATGGTGTGTCATGCTTCATATTTAGGAACACAGTATGCCAGGTAAGCTGACTGCCAGGTCATGCCTGCATTTTCTACAGTTCAGCCCTCTATTTCCTTTTGCTGTCTGAGGAGCAGAGCCTCCTGATCAGTGAGCATAATATGCCAACCAATATATTACAAGTAAAAATATAATAGCATAGGTAATATATTATAAGGGACATAAAACCAATGAAGGTATCTTGGCATGGAAATGTGTAAATGGAGGCTGCTCCTTCGTTTCCCGGCTGCCCAGACCCAAATAATCACACACAACTATATTAATTACAGCATTGTTTGGCCCACAGCTCAGGCATATTTCTAACTAGCTCTTAAATCTTACATTTCTATTATTTTGTATTATACCACAAAGCTCTTGATTTGTTATCCCTTGCTTCTTGGGCAGCTACATGGTGTCTGCCTTCCTTGTCTGCTACATGGCATCTTTCTGACTCTATCTACTCTTTCTATATTTATATATATTGTTCAGATCTCCCGACTGGCTTTGCTCTGCTAAGCCATTGACCTAAACAGTTTTATTCATCAACCAAAAAAAGCAACACATATACAAAAGGACATCCCAAATCACTAACGATGTCATTCCAAATTTTTGAATCTTCATTTATAGACTCACATTAGGAAATAGGCTGGCATCATCAGCAAACAGCTGAGGACAAGGTCCTCTGAACTTGCCCCCTGATAACAAGGGAGGATTAGATTCCAAACCCCAACAGGATATGGCACTGGCATTATGTAGACTTTGCATTAAGCAAACACACGCGCAGGATGGGTGTTTGCATCTCTTGAAGCTGCTCCATTTCATCTGCTTCTTGAAGGTATCATCCATCTAGGGTCTGATGAGCCCAGCAGGAATCCAGGTAGACTTTGGTCCACTTCCTGAAAATACACAAGTAAATCTCTCCCACAGGTAAGAAATAGGGTGGTGATTGCCATTTCCCTGTTATTATATCTTTTTCCGGTCACCAGCGGAAACTTCGTAGGTCCTGATGTAGATGCCCAATCTTTATGACCTGCAGTATCCCCCTTTACAACTGTTTTCAAAAAAGTAAATTACACCATATTAATAAGATGTTGATTGTTCATCTTATTTAGATCCATATTCTGCCCCTTCTGTACTTACCAGTTTGTTCTTTATAGGGTTTTTTTGGTGTGTGTGTATGTGTGTGTGCTCTCCCCTACAGCTTCACCTTAGGGATTATAAGAAATCCTGGTATTATGTTGAATTTTCCATTGGAGACAAAATTGTTTGAAGGCAGTTCAAGTTCATAATATTCTGTTGAGATATGCTTTGGCGTTCTTGAACAAATATCACCTTGAAGGAAATTTTAAAAATTAAGAGAAAATAAGGAAAGCACAAGAATGCCCCTTGGTGCTCCCCTTTCTAAATTTTTTAAAATAATTGTTCTTTTAGTGTTTTATATATGGGGCTTAGACTGTAGGACTGCTGTAAGAGCTGCAGTGCTATTGGCAGCCCATGTCTGACTATTTCTTGTCATGCCAAGATCCAATCATGCACAGATTTAATTTCACTGGAAAAGCAGAGACACTAGGTTGCCCGTTTGGCCACCAATCATCACAGCTAGCACAAAGCCATGCAAAAGGATCTAAATGTGTTGTCGGCTGAAATTCTTTACTTCCTAAGCTACAGTGATCAGGCAACGCATTTTTAATAAAAGGTGCAAAAACGATGGAATGGGGAGGTCTTCACTGAGACCATTCTTCAGGACCCTTACTGTGACCTTCTTCTTGTAGGACTATCCTCTTTGGTATAGCAAGAATTTCTATTTGTACCATCTTGATTTTCCTCAGTTCGTTTTCTTTTTCACTGTCTTTATTTCTGTCTATCTCTAGAAAAGCTTTAACTCCCCATCCCCTTGCCCCTCCACATAGACACAGATTATAGCAGTAATAATAGGCTAGAAAGATTCAGACAAGGAGCATCCAGTCCTATCTTCCTCTCTTCATGAAATATTCAAAGCTGTCTTCCACAGCTTTTTATCTAACAGTCCTCTATAGAAGACAAAAAATTTATCTATAGAAATTCAGACCAAAACTTTTCTAACTCAAGCATCTGTGTTTTAACTCCTTTCTCTTTAGCAGGCATTTTGCCACCTAAGTCTGAGCTGCTCTCTGATCCTGTGGCAAATTTCCATTTCTGCCCCTGTTTCTTTTCCCATGGGCTCCTTTTAGCCAATGTACTAATGTCCCCACATTTGGGTCCCAAACTGCCATCCATGTTATAGCTGCATTTCCTCCTACAAGGTGCTATGTGGGGTTGAATTTATTTCATTATGTTAGGAATTCATTCTTTACTAGCAGAATGGTAAGGAAGCAATCACAACAGTCTCAACATCTGTATAGTGATATGGATTTTCCATTAGAATAGGCCCTTAAATGAAAGTAATGATAGTGCTAAATTATGTCTGTTGGCCACTATTTCTTTAAAATAGTATATGTGCTAAATATACACATTTCCTATATAATATGTGAGAAATTCTGCATGGATTTGGTCATTACTGTAGATCAACGTTAATTCAAGTAAGGACACTAAACTGGAGGAAAATAAGCAAGAAAAATCTCTGCCTTACTCTATGACATTATAAGAAATTAAGAACTAATAAAGAAAAGAAAATCTCAGCATTTAGTTTGCAGAACCATTTTGTCATTTATGTGTAATTAATATTAATTGACTATGCTTTGATTTTGTTTTGGACTAATGGAATTTTTTAAAAAGAAATGTCTGGTTTAGTAATTTAACAGATACAAAAAGATAACATGAAAGTAAATATTATTGCACTTTAGGGTTTTTCCATATATGCATAGTCAACATCTTTGGAATCTAAAAATTAATGGCAAAATATCTACAATTTATGTGCAATGTTTTAACACTGAATATAAATAAGTGTAGAAAAGCTAATCTGTGTCCAGAAATCCCTATTACAATCATTTAGCAACCAATGCTTTTTCTTGGTCTCATTATGTTCCTGTGTCTGTCTGTCTGTCTGTCTGTCTGTCTGTCTGCCTGCCTCTCTCTCTCTTTCTCTTATATATGTATATATACATATATATATATAATCTTATTTACTTAACAATAATATTTGATATGTATTTATATCATGTATATTTGAAAACTGAAGGACCATTAGGTGTATTGCAATGATATTCAGCAGAAAGATATAAAGAATTAAAAAGAAAATTAGGAATGTATTTCAGATTTTAAAGAAATTAAGATTTGTCCATTAAGGGACATGATTAACACATATAAATACTCATAGGTGGACAATAAATGCTGACTAAAAAATATCATGCAGAGACTTAGCGGCTGCGTCTGTGCTTGCACCGCCCTTCCCTGCCCTCCTGAGCCTCTGGTGGTTCTTGTTTACCTACCGCTGCTTCACTTTCCCGCGCGGTCTTGCACCTTCATCCCACCTAGGATCATGGCGACAGCTGAGGTACTGAACATTTGGAGAAAACTCTATGAGAGTAAGACAAAAGAAGTCTATGAATTGTTAGATAGTCCAGGAAGAGTCCTCCTGCAGTCCAAGGACCAGATTACAGCGGGAAATGCAGCCAGAAAGAACCACCTGGAAGGCAAAGCTGCAATCTCCAATAAGATCACGAGCTGTATTTTTCAGCTGTTACAGGATGCCGGTGTCAAAACTGCTTTCACCAAGAAATGTGGGGAGACTGTTTTCATTGCACCCCAATGTGAAATGATTGCAATCGAACGGGAATTCTGAAGAATAGCAACTGGATCTTTTCTCAAAAGAAACCCTGGTGTAAAAGAGCAGTGTAAGTTTTACACACCAAAGGTGGAAATGTTCTTCAAGGATGATGCCAATAATGATCCACAGTGGTCTGAGGAGCAACTCATTGCTGCACAGTTTTGTTTTGCTGGACTTGCTTTAGGCCAGACTGAAGTGGACATCATGAGTCATGCTACAAAAGCTAGTTTTGAAATACTGGAGAAAGCCTGGCTGCCCCAGAACTGCACGCTGGTTGATATGAAGATTGAATTTGGTGTTGATGTAACTACCAAAGAGATTGTTCTTGCTGATGTTATTGATAATGATTCTTGGAGACTCTGGCCATAGGGAGATCGGAGCCAGAAAAACAAATAGCCTTACCGTGACCTCAAGGAAGTAACTCCGGAAGGACTCCAGATGGTAAAGAAAAACTTTGAGTGGGTTGCAGATCAAGTGGAGTTGCTTCTGAAATCAGACAGTCAGTGCAGGGTTATAGTGCTGATGGGTTCAGCGTCTGACCTTGGTCACTGTGAGAAAATTAAAAAGGCTTGTGGAAACTTCGGGATTCCATGTGAACCCCGAGTGACATCTGCCCATAAAGGAGCAGATGAGACGTTGAGGATTAAAGCAGAGTATGAAGGGGATGGCATACCTACTGTATTTGTCACAGTAGCAGGCAGAAGCAATGCTTTGGGCCCAGCGATGTCTGGTGACACTACATATCCAGTTATCAGCTGTCCCCCCATCACACCAGACTGGGCTGCTCAGGATGTGTGGTCATCTCTTCGATTGCCCAGTGGCCTTGGCTGTTCAACTATACTCTCTCCAGAAGGATTCTCCCTGTTTGTTGCTTAGATATTTGGGTTAAACAATCATTTGGTATGGGCCAAACTTTGAGCGAGCATATTGAACACGTGGATATCTTTAAAGCAAGCTGACAAGAAAATCAGAGAATGCAATTTGTAAAAAAGAAAGAAAGAAAGAAAGAAAGAAAGAAAGAAAGGAAGGAAGAAAGAAAGAAAATTTACCTTTTGGGAGAAAAGTTACACCTTTCTAGTTTGGATTAAAAAGGAAAGAATTCAAACAAAATGATTTCACATCAGAGAAAACAGTTCAACTAACTACTGAACAAATGGTCCTCTAGATATCCCCACTATTGGTCATTGTTGGGCAGTTGTTTAACATTAGCAAAGAAATGTCATTTATGGAGCTGGAGCTATGTCTCTGTGATTAAGATTCAGTGTGGCTCTCTGGCAGAGGACTGAGTTTGGTTCTCAGCATCCATGTGGAATAATAATCACCTGTAACTTCTCCATTATTTCTAAATGCTAATAATTAATGACTTTTTATAAATCAGTAGTTACTACTTGATCTTCTATAGTTCACTATTTGAAAATTAAAATATTTGTATTGTTTATGCTGATAACAATACATTCTTAACACTGCAAAAGAAATCATGCAAATAGTAAGTATTGACTGACTGTGTAAATTAGTCAAATTATACTTTCTATAGAGGACATTATATAACAGTAGAGAGCAATTCCAGGAAGAAAAGATTAACATTGCAAAAGTATTTTCATTTTTCACAAACCTTCAAAGATCATTAAGTAAAATTTTACAGAAATAGTTGGAGAATGCCTTTATTGTAGTAGGACAGGTTCGTGCACTTTTGGGCAATTTAACACTGTAAAAGACAGAAAACGCACAAGTAGATCTTGACATTCGTATAATATGTACAGTAATTTCAAAACACATATCCCTTTTTGTTCCTTGTGATATATTCACTGAGAAAATATATTAGTCTATCAAACATATCTCTACAGGCTTTAAACAATGAAGATTTTTACACAGCATATTTCCTACTACAATAGAATGAAATTAGGGAACAAACAATGTGCTGTGTAGGAGAATTCTTAATTTCTAAAAATAATATAGAAATCTTCTGAATAAGGATTTAAAGAGAATCAGGAAATATGCTAAGTTGAGGAACAATAAAAATAAAACAAATGAAAACTGGTGAATGTAGTGAAAGTAGTTCTTAATGAGGAATGTGTGGCTTTATTTTATGATGTAGGAGACAGTTCTAAAATCACTGATGTACCCGTCTGCATTTTGAAGATATATAGGAAAAGAAAATCAGCATCAGTAGAACATAAATAATACATGTGAGTAAAAATAAAAGTTATATTTTAAAATTAGAAAACATAAAAATTTATATATTAAATGGTCAACAGGATTGTCTTTTAAAAAACAGAATATCCCTATACATATTCAACAGATTCATATATGTGTGTTTTGCCTTCATATAAGTCTGTACCATATGTGCATCTTATGCCCATGGAGGTCAGAAGAGGGCTGTGGATGCTCTGGAACTGGATTTAGACTTGTGGATGTTGGGAATAGAACCTGGGTTCTCTGCAAAAATAGTCAGTGCTCTTAACCATGATGCAATCTCTCCAATGCTCAGTAGGATTGTTTTATTCCTACCTTGACTAATTAAAAAGATTGAGTGGAATCAGAATTATGAATGTTGATAATAGATATTGTGTAGTATTTTAAAATTATAGAACCTATAAACTTTAAAGGATAAAAAATTTATTATCAGCTAGAATCTACCGACATGGAGTTAGCATAAGTATTAGAAATTTCTGTAGAATACAAATTTGATTAACTAGAAGAAAAAATTGATTATTCTCATATTTATTGACCACATTTGTATTGTGACAAAAGTATTTTTTTCAAATAAAACCCTCAGTATTTCATATTTTCACACTTGATTATCCAAAAACTACTTAATGCTAAATTCATACAAACATTTTTCAGTAAACAGAAAAATACTGTCGAAATAACTTTATCTTTCCACCCTAACCTAATGCAAAACTCTGAAAATAAAAATAAGTA
>NC_022027.1:13500880-13508932 GCF_000317375.1 Microtus ochrogaster
CTCAATAAAAAAAATAATGCAAAAAAATAAGTATTATATTACAAACCATCCTTCCTTTATGAATATAAGTGTGAAACACTAACCAGATATTGTCAAAATAATTTAAGTCATTCACTGAAAAGATAATTTAGTGGTATAAATACTAGCTTCTCTTTCAGCAGGCATAAATTTAGTTCCCAGCACCCCCATAGCTGCTTACAACTGCATGGAACTCCAGTCATAGAAGATCTGATGTCCTCTTATGGCCTACAAAGGCATTAGGACACATATGGTGCACAGACATAAGTTCAGACAGAACACCTAAAAAATAATACATGCATACATACATACATACATATATACATACATAAATATAGTTAAAATTCATTTACTCATCTATAAAGTGAGGACACATGATGTTAAAGTAGGAGTTGTTTCAGCAATTTGAAGTCAAATGTACCAATATAACTTACCACTGCAATCATTAAAAGTGAAAGTTTTGGATGCTGCTAAGAAAAGCAGGAATAAGGATCTTGACAAAACGCAGAATTAATTACAACCAAAATTTTTCTCCAAGCTAAGTAAAAAACATTATAATTCTTATCATGGTGACTATTCTTTTGAAAACCTACAGCTATCATGACATTTAACACTGACATTCTCATATTGAACAAAGCAAACATGCTTAATATAGTCCTAATAGAACACAGTGGCAGATATATTTAATAATATAATAAGTCACAGAAATAAAGACCATAGTAATAATCAGAGAAGTAATAAAAATCTCCATTGTCATATGACATATTAGTTTTCATAGAAAATTATAGCAAATTACTAACTGATAATTGGAATTAGTTATATAGGGTGGAAGGTTCACAGATAAATACATTGTATCTTTAGCACACACTTGTAGGTGAAATATTAAAAATATCACTTCAAATAATCCTCCAAACTCTAAATTTTTTATTAAAAATCTAATAAATTTTGTACAAATATAATTAAAATAAGTATATCACTGATTAATAATATTAGAGATATTAACAAAGTATTAAAACACTATTGACAAACATAAAAGAAAAAAATTGCAAAGAATAGGAACAAAAAATCAAGACGCCCAAGTGGGCAGTTATAAACCAATGTCACTCATATTGTCCTTATTAAGCTCACTGGAACAAGTCACAAAACAAGGCAAACAGACATGAATATAAGAAAATACTCTGCAATAATGTTTTTGTACACACTGTAAATATTTGTCACCTGTTTTGGTTTAATAAAATGCTGATTAGCCAGTAGCCAGGCAGTAAGTTTAGGTGAGACATTGAGACTAGGACAATTCTGGGAAGAGAAAAGGCAGAGATGTGGTCACAAGCCAGACACCAAGGAAGCAAGAAGAAAGTGCTTTACTGAAAAAAGGGACCAAGCCATGTTGTTAAATATAAATAAAAATAATGGGTAAATTTAAGTTGTAAAGAGCTAGTTAGTAATAAACATAAATAATAAATCAAACAGTTCATGATTAATATAAGTCTGTGTGTATTCATTTGTGAATGAGCAACTGTAGGCCCAGGTGGGCCATAAACTTCCATCTACAAGAGAAGAATATGTAAGGGATATATTCACATATCATGTGAATGATAAGGGTGGAAGCAAGATTGAGTGGTCAGGGGAGCAATCATAAAGCATTACATGAGTGAAAGAAGTTATTGATAATTATATAATTAATAAAAGTAGTTTTTAAAAGGAGACAAAGGAAGGAATCCTTCTGTTTTAGATTTGGAATAAAAAAATAAAAGGAGACAAAGGTAGGAATCCTTCTGTTTTAGATTTGGAATGAACAGACAAGAAAGTGCAAGCCTACTGTACTTCTGAACTTAAATGAGCATGTGCTTTCACAGAGTAAAAATGTAGATGTGAGTCACCTTCTAAACTGTAACTAAAAAAGAGAACATTCAAATGGTATTTATAGGTTAGCTGGATTAAAAGAATAAAGCCCTAAATTACACAGACAATTAGTATACTATTTCTGTCATTTCTCACAGAGAAAATAGGGTTTGTAAGGTGTCATAGGAGGTTTCAGTCAAATGCCTAGCATGATTGTTACTATAGGTTGAATATTGACCATTTAACAAAATAAAATGAAGATGTCAAAAAGCAGAATAGAAAGAAGGAAACTGTGAGAGTGAGCTAGGCATGTATGACTGGATATCGAGCCAGAAATACAACTTATCTCCTTGAGATGAATGTATCTCTCACAGGGAAGGTGCATGGAAGTATTCATAATAATGGTGAATAAAATAGCAAATGGGGAGTGAGTTTCCATTGGAATGAGAATGGTTATGGAGACATAATACAACACTGTATTTCACACAATTATACAAAAGAAACAATGAGCTGTATGACATTAGTGGGAATGATTTCTTAAAAGGTGAACATGAAAGTAAAAAGTGATTAAAGATGTTTAATATAATATTGTATTCTGAAAGCAAAAGTAAAGAATGCAATGGTTTTATGTGTGGTTTCATTGGCAATGAGAACTGTATGCAGTGACAGGTGGGCTCTATTTTGTTCATGCTTTAAAGTTCGAGGGTAGGAGAGAATGGCAGATTCCTGACGCCATTCGCAGAGATATTTCCAGGTCTTGCAAAGCTCTGTATGGCATATTTAGCTGTTACTCAGATTTTTTTTTAAAAAAGGGTTTATGTGCTGCATGCTCATCCTCCAAATTAAAGTGCTGAGTGTGGCTCCCACCTGGCAGTTGCAGAGCTGACAGTAATGGTACCTCCACCATTTTGAAAATCAGACAGAGGTGGAACCAGCATCCAGAGCTGTTGCAACCAAGCTGCTTCCCATTTTAAAAGCTCTTCAAGACAGTAAAGAATTACAGATACACAATAGGACAGATTCAGACATAAAAGACCTCTAAATGGATCACAGTGTTGGATAAATGTGCATAGGCTTGGGAATGAGAAAAAAAAAGAGTATAGAGAATTATAAAATACATAAATGGTTTTTAGAAAATAAAACAAAGTCATTAAAGAGACAGTAAGACAGTTATAGATCAAAAGGAGTAAAATAAATAAGCCACATAAATATGAAAAAATATACAGAGTCTATATTATGTATATTATTGTGTTGCCTTTGAATTTTTTTTATTGTGAAGGAGCTAAGTACAGAGAAACATTTTATTGTGTGGTCTCTAAGCTAGACCATTATGTATATTATAAAAGTATCTTGATTTCAAAATATAAATCTAAGGATATGTTGCGTTGGAAAAGAGGTTCTTCTTTTGTTTCCACAGAGGATATAAAGATTTCTTTATATTAAAGGGAAATATGCTATAGAGATTTGCATTGGCAAAGATCTTGGATTATTGATACAAATTTAAGGTCAATTTTGTTATCTTGATTAAAGTATTGTGTTTATGCATCTCATTTAAAAATGTAATGTGTAATTATGAAATATAGGTTAATAGATAATCATCTACAAAAGTCAAGCTTGTACTCAGGTTAGTTAGGTTTTCTAGATATATAGAGGTATATTTCAAGTAGGTAGACATTCTTCAAACCTTTCAAAGACTACAGAACATAGCATTTAAAATGTTTTAAGACCTTAATACTTCATGACCATAGGACACATATACTCCTGGCTACTCCAATCTGCTTCAAGAGAATGATTGTCATTGAAGAGGCTCCTTATGGAGTTTGTTAGCCATTTGGGAAAGAAAACGCTTATGCCTGGACTGTTTGATGAACTGGACATGCAGGACTTGCAGAGAAATGACTGTTGAACTTGCCTAAAGGTGAGATGATTCTTTGGGGTTCCTGCTTTATGAAAGAGTCTGATAGACATTCTGCAGGACACAGAAGAAAGTGACTGACAAACTGTCAATATAGGCAGGGTTGTCTTTGAAATTTCTTGCTTCATGGAAAAGTCTGCTGGATAATATGAGCCTATCACTGAAGATAGATTCCCCAACAGTACAGAAAAACTTTGGGTGACTGTCCAGGCAACAAAATGTCTCTGTCAATTCTAGAGTTTTGGAAGTTGCGTACAATGTCCTTCCTGTTTCCTTAGGAGTCTTTGATGGAATTGAAGAATGGATAGCTATAGTTATAGTTTTCCTTAGTTACAATAAAATACAAAATAGATATAAATAGTAACTGTAATTCTTGCTTGATACCTATTTTGTTATATGTAATTTTGCTATGTTAAAGTTAAAACTTTCCCTTTTATTTAAACAGAAATGGGGAGGTGATGTGGGATTCCCCTCTGTTGCTGTGAATATCATTGATTAATAAAGGAACTGCTTTGGGCCTATTGCAGAGCTATAGGGAAACAGAGCTAGGCAGGGAAAACTAAACAGAATGCTGGGAGAAAGGAGGCAGAGTCCTAGAGAAGCCAAGGAGTTGCCATCAGAGACAGACATGCTGAAACTTTGCTGGTAGGCCATGACCTTATGGTGATGCACAGATTAATGGAGATGGGTTAAATTAAGATGTAAGAGTTAGCAAAAAAGAAGCTACAGCTAATAGGCCAAGCAATGTTTTAAATAATATAGTTTCTGTGTCATTATTTCAGGGCTGAGCAGCCAGGAACCAACAAGCAACCTCCTTCAACATATAGGCATGCCCAGCGGGATTATTTCTTACCTGATTTCTGTCATGTACTCAAGTTATCTGACAATTTATAGCCCACCTGATTACTAGAATCAACAGCAGCAACCCATCCTAGCACCACTTTTTTTGGGGGGGGGTCCTGGGACAGTTTCCTCATGCATCTGAGAGTCAAAGAGGGTGAGAATGGATGCTGTAGGTTCTTATAAAGTCTAGTTCTGGAGAGTACACAGCATCACATCTGGGCAAAGCAAATCATAGCACATTTTCTCTTCCTGGGTTGGAGAAATAGGTTCTGCTCTAATTAAAATAAGGAACAGCAAAGTCACATGTCAAGAACTCCTGCACAATGTAGTATAGGATGTATTTGCACTTGCTTTGTAAACTTGTTTAAGTCAGTCACAATGGATACGTGGTAGGGAAATACAGGAAGGAGGAGTGCGGATATGGACTCACTTTGAAATGTGAAGGTAACTCACAGCACAGAGTCCAGGAGAAAGAACTCTTAATTGATCTATTCAAATAACTGCTGTTCGACTTCATCAGTTTCATGAAACAGAAATTGAAGACTTACTTCAGTATTCACAATATTTAAAAGAAATGTTCTGTATTTAATGTGATGGAATGTTCTTGAAAGTTCTATCTCTCCAAAGTACATTACATAACAAATGTGGTTATATTATTTAGAATAAAATTTTAAATGTGAGTGGTCCTCAATAAGTGATTGAGAATAAGTTTTTAGATATTTCTCCACTGGTATAATGAAGAGTAGTGTAGATTAAAACAGGCAGACAATAAAATCAGTTTATTATAAGGTAAGCAGTTCAAGTATTTTAATAAATTAGTTGATGGGTAAAGATTAACAAAGAAGAATGAGACATAAGCATCAAATCTGTACATGAATTAACACAGGATAAAAATGGTATTACCATTAAATAACAGAAAGGAAGAAAGAAAGAAAGAAAGAAAGAAAGAAAGAAGAAAGAAAGAAAGGAAGAAAGAAAGGAAGAAAGAAAGAAAGAGAATCAAGTATATTTGTGAATAGGATCTAAAACACAATGAACATAAAATGAAACTATTTTCTATTAATGTATAGATGGTCAAGCACTGGAAATCAGATGAGCATACACTAATAATGCTTTCATTTTTACCTTTCTGAGTTGTACACATAGAAAATTTTGAATACAAATTCTAGATAGATAATGTAAAATTGACTACATGTTTCATGTGGAAATATCAGTTGCTAGGATATATTTATAGTCATTGACCCTTATCCAAACATAAAAATATATAGATTAAATGAACAAACAGGCTAAAATATTATTTCTAACCAGATTTTATGCTGAAACATGAT
The DNA here is from genome assembly GCF_000317375.1 of Microtus ochrogaster. NCBI lineage: Eukaryota > Metazoa > Chordata > Mammalia > Rodentia > Cricetidae > Microtus > Microtus ochrogaster. The sequence goes on from NC_022027.1 coordinate 13,506,827, forward strand.
CGAGCAAATTCACTATTGAAACTTATTTCCCAAAGTGAAAGAATGTTTCAATATCCTTATTTATATTTGTTTTCCTTTGATAATTATTAATAGACTACAGTATATTCATATAAAGAAATACTTCGCTAAAATTAAAGGGCACAAGTATATGAAGTGTTTCAGGTTGCACTGTATTTCACAATAGCAAGGTCAGGCTGGGCATAGTGGTATATACCTTTAATTTTAGCATTTAGCATTAAAGAGAGAGAAGAATGTGTGTATCTGTAACTTTGAGTTGGCTGCTCTACATAGCGTGTTCCAAGATATTCAGGTTGATGTAAAGAGACTCTGTCTCATACAAGCAAGCAAGCAAGCAAGGAAGCAAACAAACAATTTAACAACATGAGGTTGCTGTGATATTTAACTTATGGTCATATTTGTATAAAAGATAAAACCTTACAAACACTTGTTTTTGCATGGGGCATGTGCTTGAAACAGTAAAATGTGATGTGAAGATACACACTAGCTAAAAGCAATTGCCTCTGGGATACAAGCGAAATGAGATGAAGAAAAAAAGATGAGATTTTCAAATAAACATGGACTGGCTTATTTCCTTTAAAAACATTTCAAGTAAATGTGATACAATCACTTAGATGTATTATGGGATATGGTCAAAATAATTTTTGCTCTATTATCCTCTGTTTGTCTGAAAATAGGTTAAAGAAAATGTTGAATTCAAATCATTAAGTGGCTATAGTTCTGGAAATAAAAATTGACCCAAGCTCACAAAAATACTGTTATGAAGAATAAACATTTCCTGGTTACACATCATGTGCCAAGACATATTGGCTACATAATTTCAGTTGGTCCTTAGCAGGACTATGTATGGTAGGAGATTTTGTTTCTTATTATAAGTAGAAAAGCTGAACGATAGGGAGATTAACTGTGGTTCTAGAAAATACCCTGAACAAGCAATTGTAGAAATGGAATTAGAAGTAAGATACTGTGACCCATGATTTCTGTTCTTAAGTTATCATTTGAAAGACATTCCTGAACTTCAAACTCATTGAAACCTCAGTTATAAAATGTAAAAGCTGAAAGTAAATATTTAATAGACTATCTTATGTAAGCCTTGTTAGGACAGCTTTATTCTCCTGTGGCTATTCTTATATGTCTGATGATATTTAACCAGTGTGCTGATTTTGAAATGAGTAAATAGGTACTATGTTATCATTGATGTTCTCGAGGATTTCATTCATAGGCAGGCAGATGGTGTGATTCTTGGAGACAAAATGTTAGTTAGTCTGCTTTTAATATGAAGTATCAGACAGTCATGAGCAAATGGTGGTTTGTGGCTTCCACCAGTCACTGGGTAGGATTGAGAGAACACAGTTAGGAAGACATCTGGTCATAAGAAACTTCAAGGAGTAACTTATAAAATGGACCCTGTTAAGTCAGGATAGAAAATTTATTGACTGCACTACTTAATACTATTTTAAGTATTCTAACACCTGAGCCTCTAGAGTTTCTTCATGAGATGTTGGGGTGTATAGAGAACAAAAATAAATAAGCAGTGAGATGCAGACAGTTCTTCTTGGAAGAGAATACCTCAACATCTCTTCTTAATAGTCCAAGATTGGACATCTCTTTTTATAACATGAGGGCCTATTTGTTAGGGTTTCTGTCCCGTCCCATTCCCATAGCCATTAAGCCCCAAAGAAATCATATAGAGAGGTCTATATTAATGATAAACTGATTGGCCCATTATCTCAGGATTTGTTTTAGTTCTTTTAATTTATATTCATCCATTATCCTTATCTATGTTAGCCATATGGCTCAGTTCCTCTTTTAGTGGGGCAGGTCACATCCTGCTTTTTTCGTGGTCTGGCCAGTACTAAGGAGGAATGGGCTTCCTTCTTCCCAGCATTCTCCCGTTCTCTTTGCCCTTCTTTATTTCCTGTCTGATTGTCCCACCTATACTTCCTCCCTGGCCAATCAGCGTTTATTTAAAACATGATTGTCAGAATACAGACAATTTTCCTATATCTTCTTTTTAATATTCCAAGGTTGGATTACTTGTTATTGTATTTTTGTGTATGTATGTGTGTGTGTGTGTGTGTGTGTGTG
>NC_022027.1:13509082-13531612 GCF_000317375.1 Microtus ochrogaster
TAATTTTCCCTCCACTGTGGATTCTGGAAATCAGACTCAGGTGGTCAGGCTTGTGTTTCAAGGGATTTTATCCTTTGAGCCATCTCTCCAGCTCCAGGATTGAATTCTTGGTTGAACTAAGTATATAGAGTATATAGACTTTGATTCACTAGTTGTCTAGACCTAGCTGTAGGCTGCAAAAATATATCTCTCATCTGTATTTCTCATTTCAGAAATAATTAAGTATCTACTTTGTGAAGCTCAAAAAATCAACTTTATAGTTCCCAATGCTAGCAGGGGAAAGCAGAGATGGATTGAGGGAAAGGGTGGGTTGGGCATCATGGAGCTGTCCTAAAAGACAGTCCTTTTCAGCCCTCCAGAGAGAGATAATAAGGGATAAAGATCCCACTCTGCAAGAAAGGGAAAAATTGATCTGTCATCTCTTCCGATTTATCCCTCCCCTAGCACTAGATATGAGGTAGTAGAACGTTCTCTGCCTCTCAACTCATTGGGAAGTTGTTATCACAATCCTCGGTGACTGGGATGGGAGAAAGACTAATTTTCTTTTCCTTTTGGAGACTTTTGTGGAATGATCCTTTTGTAAACTGTGAAGACATGTTGCTCCTACTGGTTTAATAAAGAGCCAACTGATGCATAGCTAGATACTAAGAGGTCATGCAGGAGAGCCAGACTGAAAGAATGCTGGGAAGAAGGAGCGTGGAGTTGCCAAGCAGATGCAGAAGGAGGAGGAAGTGTAGAATATAAAGTAACAAGTCATGAGCTTCGTGGAGGCACAGAAATTAATACATATGTATTATTTTAAGTTGTAAGAGCTAGTTAGTAAAAAGCCTAAGCTATTAGATGAGAATTTATAATTAATAATAAGTTTCTGTGTAGTTATTTGGGAATTGTCTGGTGGAACCGAAACTTGTGCCAACATGAGACAGGGTTTCTCTGTTCATTTTGCTTTCTAGGCTTGAGTGTGCTATTCAGCAGCAGAGAATATAACAACCTGCCAACAAGGCAGCTACCTGAGTATAAGTAATCATTTAAAGAAAGTCCAGGTTTATTTAACTACTTTGTGTATTATTTCTTCATGAGCATCACTCTTGAATTGTCATCTTCCAGGTACTGATGATGTAGCATGAACTATTGTTGGGCACCATTATCATTATTCTATTGAGAATATCTTTCCCTGCCTTACATTTCCTAGAGCACAATATGCTTCTTAAGGTAATGTGACTAGTGAAAAGAAAAATACATAGACGCTGGTCAATAGTTCTCATTTGAGACCTGTCCAAATCTTACTTATGGTCGGCTTAGTTTTATCTCTAAGTGGTGAATTAGAAGGACTCTGTTCATTGATCTAAGTTTGCAGAGGCAGACCAACAATAGAAAAGAGGAAAACAATGAGCCAGAGGATATATATGACTACTTTAAAGCTTAAAGACCAAGTTAGAAAAATTCTGCAATTTTTATCCTCATATGAACTTTTATGCCATCACTCTCATCTCATTAAAAAGTATAATACTCTAATTTTCATAGTATTCCATTGTGCTCTTTTTATAACTCATGTAGACTAAGTCATTTGAGTTCAGAAAATGTTTAACACTCTTGCTGATTCCTCTGCCTACAACTAAGTAGAAGCCCCCCTCCCCTTTTTAAGTCTTGAAACAAGTATGGCATTTGTTGAAATAATTAGCCAAAGTATCACCCTAAGTGATTTTCTTTAAAATAAATATAACAGAATTGGAAAAGAACAATTTCTGTGCTACATAAAATTTCTGGGCTAAATACGAAGTGCAAACTGTGTTATCATATACAGAGCCCCTACCTATATCCTGTATCCCCAGCTCATCTTGACAAATCGTCATCTTTCATCCATACCGAAATCACAAATAGAAACCCAGGCTTTGCTATCTGTATCACAAAAACTATTGCTATCTGTAGAGAAATAGAAGACTGGATGTAAAAAAAAAAAAGAGGCAGTTTTCATTATAACCGCTTTTTCTTTTAATGTTGGACCTCATTGTTTGTAGGAAAACACTCTATTGTTTAGCTGTATTTTCAGCCATCTCTGTGTGTGTATGCTTTTGTTCTTATTGTGGCTTCTAGGGATGAAACTCTGGTCCTCTTCTTTTGTGCAAAGCACTTAGCTGATTAAGCCATTTCCAGTCCCTCTTTTAGTCTTCATTTTGAGATGAAGTCTCACTTAGTTCCCTAAACTGACCTTGAATTTTCTCCGTGACTCAGTTAAGATTTAAGTTAGCAATATTCCTAACTCAGTCTACCCGGTAGCTTGAATTATAGATAACTGGAATTTTTATAATTTGGGAAAGAAGTGTCCATGGTAAATTTAAGGATCTTGAGTTAAAATTTGAAATGCAATTGACAAAAGTAGAAGGGTTTGTACCATTCTGGTTAAACCTTGGATGGCATACCTAAAAATGGGACGGACTAGTGTCTTATGCAATAATCAACTACAATCGGAGCCTCAGACAATTTATTAGTTGAGGGTTAAGAAGAGTCACCTGAGTAAATTGTATAATCACAAGGACAAGCGACATGTGGGAAAAACATGTTTTATTCTTATAGAGGCATATGAATAACAACAGCTGAAATAAACTTACTCCTATTCACTCTGCCTGGGAGGAGCATAAAAATACATTCCATAAACAATTCTATGCTGCTGAAGAAACCGAGGTCACAAGCACTCAGAATTCCCCTCTCAGGACTCCAGTTTTCGACCATGTTCCAACTAAAGGGATATGAAGAAAAAAGGTGGGAGGAGAAATGAGAGACGGAGCTCTTCAAAGTTGTTTTTATCCACAATGAAAGTCTGAAGTCCAGACCTGGTTTCTCACTGCTTGAATTGTAAGGTCTGTGCTTTTCACTGTTATTCCTCAAGCCACAGTGATCATAGAATGAGAACTCTTTCCTTTCCCTCCCTGATATTTCAAATGTCTATTTTCTGGCATTTTACAAGTTTGAAGCTGTGCAATAATTCTTATGATATTGAGGAAGATATTAAGACTGCAACCACTTTATGTTTTGTTCCTTTATTATACTTTGCATGTCATAGCGCAAAATAGAACAACCCAAGCCTTACAGCAACTGAGGAAGTGAGGTCTTTCCTGTAAATGCAGATGTCCCAAGACTCTTCTGTCCACCCATCATCTGGCTCTGGTAGATGGCTGCATACGACTTGTTTCATTGTCATAGTGATGTATTATTTCAAGCTACTGTTCATTATTTATTTGCTTACTAATGTGCAAATTTGACTAATATTTAATCCCTCCATGTCTTAATCTCTTCATTTGGACACTCAGACTATGTTGTTCTATCTTAAATGATTTTTTTCTTGTAAAGACAAATAGACCTCACAATAGCGTTGGACAGCTAATGGCTATAATTATTTTCATATTGTTGGTCTTGCAGGTAACTTTGATGGTTTAGTGGGTAACAAATACCATAAAAGAAAGCAACTTTCTTTCAATCATCCCCATGGAAGGATACCCACCAGCTAAGAGGATCTGGTGATGGAAGAGATGAAATTGTTGTTCTCTGTTAGCCAGTCGTCTTGTTGTATTAAGAAATGAACACAACTTTGTGTATGGATGGGAAAAGAAACATTTCCCTTCATTTGTTATAATAATTACGTTACTTGCCACTATTTTCAAAACAGAAATACCAACTCCAGAGGGAGCCTTTAAATTTCACTTGTCACTATTGTCAGGGGACTTGAAACAGATTATTTTTAAGATTAATATGCAGAAAGATAAAGCAAATATAATCTTCACTGTCTTGGGAAGAATTTGATTTGCTGGCACTTAATGCATGTCTTCTTCACAAATGTCTACTTTATGCAATGCCACAATGCCATGGTTCCCTTTAGCTAAAGATGCCAAAGACAGGTTTGCAAATTTTAAATAAAATTTAACTGAAATTATATAAATTTTAATCAATATCCAGCATCTAATGTTTTTAATGAAGAAAATTAAAAAAATATGTATTTCTGTTTGCTTTATATTTTAATTTTCATGGATACTACTGGTTACATGATTATTTGTTTATGCAAAAAACTTGCATTGTTCTTGCTTAAGACTGTCCAGGTTTTGAAGAATATATAACCAATTTATATATAGGCACATTTTCTTTACAAATGAAAATCTCTGCTTTGTAAAATGTGAACAAATGGATTTGAAATGAACATTTATGACGTAAACCAGAATAAAGTGACAAGAATGATTTATAAGAGCTTATTTATTGAGAGCATCTCTCCGAACAATACTGAGACAATGATAGGCGCTGCTTGACCTTCTAGGTATAGTTTTCCTTCTGTGGTAGGTCACTCAGTTTAGACTTGGTTGTATCTTACCATTACAGATGTCGTTTGCACAGCTGGAAAGAGTGTATAAGAAGAGGGGGCCAAATGTCTTAACAGAACATTGAACACTTTTAGTGATCACAGGTTCAATGTGACTGGAGTGGCATTCATAAAGATAGATGATATGGACAGTTATTTTTAAACTCTAAGGAAACAGTGGTCCCTATGGCTCGCTCTTGCACAATCCTGAAAGCCTTTGGTAAGTATTTGTTATTTTACTCATTAGTTTTACAACTAATTTTAATTCATATTTAACTCTGATTTATCAGAATTATGTCCCAGGTCATTCACTGGTTGCCACTAGTTGGTATGTTGGGAACACACCTGTTCTATACTTCACCACATTTCCTGGCTGTATCTCTTTATCCTTTGCCCTTGACCTTAGTATTATTTTGAACTGCATCTTTAAGTGCCCGATCTGACATCTATTACTAATGGATTTGATTCTCCTCTGGGTTTTACAGGGTATACAATTGTTTCCCATTCCACAGGCACACTTCTTAGTATTTCAAATCTAGTTTTAGCAAGAGTAGGTTTACGGTGCTTGCTGAATATGTGAGCAAGATCTTTGGAAACAGAAAAGAATGAGCCAAAAGTTAAATAATGCTTATGATTCCCTTGTTTTTTTTGTCATATGTACTCTGCCTATAAATTATGTCTACATGCCATGCCCATCTGTGTAAAAATTTTCTTTGTGAAGTCTTAGACAATATTTTGAGATGGGGAGTCAAGAAATGAGTTTGGACTTCTTGAAATAATCAGCAATGTAGACCTTGAATTAATATTGAGTACCTTATAGCTTAAAGATTTTGCTTTTGAGTATAAGAGAGTTAGATATATAATAATTGCCCTACGAGCTATACAATTTGGAACTATTTACAAATCTCTTAGACTGCCCCTGTGCCCTAGGAAGAGCCTAAAGCGCTTGTTCTGTATCTGGCCTGCTAAACCAAGCAAATCATTGCCTAAGGGTTTAGGGCTTGGTATGTCTGCTTTTCTGACAGCATTTCTCATGCATCATGTGGCAGTCTCAAAGCACAGGTGACAACATTGACTTGTGTGATAGACAGGAAGTCTGTCCTGCTCAGCTTTTCCTGGTGACAACCGGTGTTCTTGTGCTAAAATAATGGCTTGAAGCAAAATTTATGCAACAGAAATCAACACAAGTGACTGGAAATCAACTTTTTTTTTTCAATCCAAGGTGCTGGGGATGAAGTCGAAGGCCTTGCCTAGGCTAGACAAATGCTTTTCCATTGAAATACTCCCTCAAAAATTCAATGGAATATTTAAAGTTCTAAGATAAACTATTAAGTAACAACCTCAACAATATTAGGAGTCGTGTTATTTTTAATAATCTTGCGCTTGTATTAATTAGTTTAGAATTTTACAGTGTATTTTGATTACATTGATTTCCAATGTTCCAAGATCCATTCTACCTCCATTACCCCCAAATTTGTGCCTCTCCCTCTTTTTTAGTAACCCACAGAGTTCCATTTGTGTTCTCTATATACAGAAGACTGGGGCTAGTCATTGGAGCACAATCCACCTTCAATTGGCCAACCCTTAGAGAAAAGTGATTTTCCTCACTCATAGGTTATCAATTGTAAGGATAGCTCTTTTGTTAGCGTGAGGCCTCCTATGCCGCTTCCTTGCCCATGCTAAAATATCAAGTGTTTTAAGTCAACAAAAGCTTTTGTGAGATAATGGGTACCGAGTTTCTGTTATATTCAGAAGACAGAGGTTTTTTCTTGCCTCATTTGTGATTGAGCTAGAATTTCAATTCTTGAAGATGTCTATCCAAGATATAAATTGATAAAGCCTAATTATCTTTCTTTTGATCCAAAATTAACAAGTACATTCTAAAGATACTAGAGTATCCACACTTATTGGCTTCTGTAAATTGTTTCTTTTTATATTTATTATGATGAGTACTGCTATAGTAGATGCTGTGGAATATTCCTTTACACTGTGTGAATATATGTTGCTGAGATTGGTTTAACAAAGAAGCAGACTGGCCAATAGCTGGACAGAAAGAAATTGGGAAGGAGAGCCAGACTAGAAAAATGCTGGGAGGTAGGAGGGCTGAGTCTGGAGTCACCAAACCAGGAGGGAACAGAAGATAAAAGTGCCATGTTAATAAAGGTACTGCCATGTGGCAGAGGGTAAACAAAGAATATGGGTTAACTTAAAATGTGAGAGCTAGTTAGTAATAAGCCTAATATTAAACCTCTGAGTGGTTATTGGGAAATGGCTGCTGAGACACACACAAAAAAACTCTGGCTAAAAGTAGGAAGGAAGTTATTTTAGAAGGAAGTTATCAATGGTGGGAGCTATTTTGTTTATTGACTCCTTAGCTTTTTAGACAATATGAGACTAAGGAACCATTTTGGCCCCTCTGACCAACTTCAAATTGTTCTCTTTAAAACTCTGATTGTAGAAGGTTCATATTTAATCATTATTAACATTTACTATTAGCCAGAACTTTCATAAAAGATATTATTTATTATTTTTTCCAAGACAAAAGTACAGGCTTCAAAGGACATATCTGCATCCCTGTGTATTACAGATACATCATAGCTAATGAAAAAAAAATGACAGCCAACTTTGAATATCTTAAATGACAATGGAAAATATCTCAAAACATTTCACAAGGACCTCCAACTTTTGTTCATCAGAAGTAAGAGTCATATGAATCCATAAAAAAGAAAAAGCAACTTGCTATTGGACTAATTGTTTTGATAGTTGAAGGCATGGAGTTCTTTGTAAATTTCTTTGCAATATTATCATAAAAGGGCATTCCCACAGCTGACATCTGCCTATGTTTCCAAAGAATCAATGTGCTATTACTTTGTGTTTACTCTAATCAAGAACTTTGTTATTATCTGATTATTTGTTTTAGAGCCGGGGTCCTTGGTAATTCGATGTGAGTGGATCCTATAGGCTTATATATTTGAAGACTTGGTTACTATTTGATGGGATTATCTAAGAAAGAGTAGGGGACATGGCCTTGTTAGAGGAGTTGCACCACTTCAAGCAGGTTTTAAGATTTCAACAGCCCATGCCATTCCCATTGGTCTCTCTCTGTCTCATAGTTGTACATCAAGCTGTTAGTTCCTAACTGTGTTCCAACATCATGGCTTTGCCTGATGGCATTCTTCCTATCATGATAATTATGGAGTCTAAACCTCTGAAACTATAAGCCCCCCCCCCCATAAAAGCCCTATTTTTTCTGTAAGTTGCCTTGGTCATGACATCTTGACCAAGTACTGGAAAATAACTAAGACACCTTCCAGATCCAGCTTGCTTGGAACTAGCTATGTAGATCAACCTAAACTTGAACTTGTGGAAATACCCCTGTCTCTGCCTTCTGAATTCTAGGATTATAGACCCATTTTATCATACCAATTCCCAGACCCAATTTGCTTTCACTTGTTGCATCACTTTTGTTAATCCCTTTTATAATTTCTTCAAGTAAAAGGGGGAATTTGCAGAATATTTCAGAAATGTCAGGAGATTAGGGGTACGTTCATCCATCCATCCTTTCATTCAACAAAAATAAATTCGGTAGCCATTAAGTGATTCTGTAGGACTAGCATATGGTTTGAGAACATGCAAATCATGTTCTCTCAGAACATGCAAATCCAAGAATTTCTAAATATTTCATCGATTTTTCTTCTGCTTGTATTTCTGTCTTTGAACATAATGCTTGATGCATAGTATATATTCAAATACGCACTGAAGGTGCAGATCTCACTAACTAGTTTGGAGTCTTCATCTTTGCCATATCACAAAATGTTGTAGTTAGAAAAGATACTATTATCCATCAAACCATATTCATTAATTTTATAGTAGAGGGCTTATTTTTAGAATTAAAAAGCCAAGAGAAGATGATCTAGCCAAAGTTGCACTGAAAATTAAAAGTAGGTTTGGGACTAATATGTTCCATCTCTTGTAAAACATCTGTTACAGTAGTTCCTTTACAAGATTCTATATTTTAAATTAATGGTTAAATACTAGATATAATTAGTAATTATAAATATTTACAACCAAAAGTACATGGAAAACCATATTTTAAGTCATATATAACCTGAAGTTAGATTTTATACAACTTATTTTTATTTGATGCTGATTACAGTTAGAATACTAAATAAAATTAGGTTATAATTTTGTAGTTTCACTCCCTACCATGTCTCATTACAATTACTAAAACTAAATATGAAAAGGAAATATGAGTTTATATCAAGAGTAGAAATAAAGACTCCTTCTGATGCTCATTTTGGAAAATGTAGCTTGAAGAAATAGCCATGTCCAGGCTCAAAAATGAAGCTTTTAGGGAAATGAGGTGTATAATTTTCTTGAGGCAAGAACAGAACAATAGTACTTGGAGACAAACATTTAGATAGAAAGTTGGATAGAGATTAGAAACAGTGAAAACCAGTCATGAAGTTTACTAGATAGCTACCTACAAGTTTTATTTTGTTTGTTATATTTTGTGTTTGCTTATTTGAGTGCCTTTGCTTACATTTAAAAAGCCTTTCCATGCTCTATAGCTTACGGTAGTTTGTAGTTTTGCAAAAAATTCACAGTGACATTTCTGTGTCAGAACCTGACTCTGGGCATAGTTTGTTTTCACATACCCAAACCATCTTTGATGCATTTCTGAGTTTAAATTATTCTAGAAAGGTCTTTTGAATTTATATGGCAACGGAAAACATACGACATCTGATTTCTATAATAGGAAAAAAAGACAGTATCATCATCTATTAGGGATTTTCTCTTATCCAAAATCTAAGTGTTCACATCTTTTACATACTAAGCTTTCCATTACACAAATGTAACAGTGCTAAAAATAAGAACCTAAAAACATTTATTGCACAGCATATTATTCAGTCACAGATAACTTCTATTGCATAAACTGTTCTACATATTCAACCTAAACTATCTCAATAATATCTTCATCATTTCTCACAGGAGAAGACTAAACACTAATGTCTCTTGCCAAGTCTTACTGCTAGGTAGTGGTACAGATCAGGTGTTGGGATCCTGGAAATTCTTTATTTCATTGTTTTTATGATGGGTTATTGCCCATATTTGAAAGCATCATGATTACTACACATAGCACTACACATATAATCCATGAAATTGAAAAAAGGACATTGAATATTGGAGCTTTATCATAAAATATATTTTATATAAGGTTATATGTTGAAATTAAAAGTTTTAACAAGCTTTACTCAAATTGTAAATTTAATTTCTCTAACTACTTGTATTAGCTTCATACTGGAGAATAAAAAGCGTGCAATGGCATTAAAGTTTACTTAAATTTACTTTTAATTAGACACCAAATTTTTAACAAACTGAAGTTAAGGAATAAATAACACAAAGCAATTTTATACCACCAATAAATATTTTAAGTTCTCTTTTGTTCTTGCGCTCTTGAATTACTTTTCTATTATTTTTATCAACTCCTAAGTTGAGAAAACAAAAGCTGTACATGTGTTAAGACAGCTAAAACACCAGCTCAAAGCAAAGCAGAAAGGGACTCTTGCCATCTCACTCTTGGGATTTTTACAGTAGCTAAGAATTGTTCACACTGCTTATGAAACCATTAGACTTGGTATTCACTGATAGTTAGGAAGCATATATCTTCTTTTGGTACATGGTAACCTTTTCAAAATCTCTAGATGTCACTGTGTCTTATGACACAGTGCCACTTTGATCATAACTTGAAAGTTTCAACACCGTTATTTTGCCATAAATATTGGATGCAAGTTGGGGTGCAAGCATAGTGTTCATAAATAAATGTTATCTACCTAGCATTTTTGATAAAACAGGGATGTACGGAAAGAGTGACTATCAAATACTAAAAGAACTTCTGCCAGATTGCTTGTTCTTACTTGCAGAAATTTCCAAGGATTTACTTTCATTTCACTTAGAAAATTAGTTGACAAGCATCATCATGTTTATTCAGTGGAATATATGTCTGGTATATCTTTATCATGCTGTTTATTGGTAAGACATACTGGAGAATATAGTGACCTTGCATATTCCAGTGTGTTTTCATCTCTCTAGATAACATTGTCTTATCATACACTAAATCCCTGACTTACTTTTGAAAGAATTTTTTTCCTGTTTCACTGTGGTTAGTAAATTTCTCTTAGGTCTTGTGTAAATTCAGATGCCAATGATAACCTAAGATGGCCATAAAACGTGAGAATCATTTATGTTTGAGAACTATGAAATATAATATTAACAAATTCTCTCATGGTTAAAGCCATAGGCTTCTCATTGTGTAGGTTTCAGATATTTATAACTGTGTAACCATGTGTGGTAAAAGGTATCATAAACTGGGTTTTTATGATGACTTAACATTTGTTTATATAATCTTTGCGCTGTGCAAATTTACATCAAGGAGCTCATGTGCCCTTTAATGTCAGCAATGAAGCAAGTTTTGTAGCATAAATAGACATTAATTATAACTAACCCTGTTTTCAAGGCATCCATGACATATTACAGTGGTACAGGTGGCAAATATTATCATAATTATGCAAATGTTACTTTAAACATTTTTCTAAGGTATAAATCCAAGAGTGTTAACAATGGTCAAGAGTGTAATAAACTATGAGTGAGTTATGTCCATCTTTTATTTTACTCTAAGCCTGGGGTTTAACTAATAACGTCAGAAGAAACATTTCTTTGACATCAGCTCTACGTGTTAATTTGCATGTTCAGAAGAAGCATAATTTTTTTCTAAACATCAACACCCGTGTAAGTGAAACAGGATTAGGACATGATGATAAGCTGCTCTCTGTATGTTTCTGGTGTCTGCAACACTGAAATGTCCTTAAATGTGCAGATTGATTAGGTACACAAGTAAACACACATAATGTACATGCCATTTTATTTACACCTCTGTGAATCACTTTGTTCCTAACTTTTTACCTTCTTAGTCAACTTGTGTAAGATAAGAAAGTTTTTGTTTTCTTTGAACAATCTATCAATTACTGATATTCAAAATTGAGCAGTGGTAACTAGAACACATAATAAGAAAGTAGAGGTTCCTTAGATTTAGATTCAATATTTATATAGAAAACCAATTGTTAGCTTTGAGTTTAGAGTCATTTCCAGACATATGTTTTTTTTTTTTTTTTTTTTTTTTTTGTTTTTTGAGACAGGGTTTCTCCTCAGCTTTTGGTTCCTGTCCTGGAACTAGCTCTTGTAGACCAGGCTGGCCTCGAACTCACAGAGATCCACCTGCCTCTGCCTCCCGAGTGCTGGGATTAAAGGCGTGCGTCACCACCGCCTGGCATGTTTTTTTTTTTTAATGTGCATTGTGATTTGCCTGCATATATGTCTGTGTGATGGTGTTAGATCCCCTGGAACTGGAGTATCTTACAGAGAGTTGTGAGCTGCTATGTGGGCACAGGGAATTGAACCCAGGTCCTCAGGAAGAGCAACCAGTGCTCTTAACCACTAAACCATCTCTCCAGCCACCAACACATTTTCTTTTAATCCATGGGGAAGTCATTTCTGAATATTTATTTCTAATATTTTGTTTTTAAAGAAAATTTTCTTTGAATATTATATACTCACTCATCAAAATATGATCAAATCTACACCTATTTTCCCCTCCACCTTCATCTATCTTCTCTAATACACTCCCTATTAATTTAATGGCTTTCTTTTGTTTGATACCCACCTAAGTAAGTCTAATTAGTGTTACCCAAATATGCAGGGATGCGAGACCATCTACTAAAGCACCAGAAACCTACCAGAGTACACGTTCTCAAAATAATGATTCTTTCTCCTCTAGAAATTATTCATTCATTTCCAATAGTGCTTTAGTAAGAGGTGATGTTTTATTTATCCATTTTATTCTATATTTATTGAAGTTATTCTGCTTCTATCCTAATAAAAATAATACTTCCAGTCTCATTAACAAATTATATGGTAGAAAACAAGTTATTATCTATATATTTATTCATAAGCCACTTCCTAAAGACAATAACTAAAACCACTTCACTAAATAAGACCTAAAGATAAATAATAGATTCAGGCATTCTTTATCCTTAAGTGCCTTAATATGTGGACGTTAGTTGAAATATACAACTGAGATTGTAGGGTTTAGGAACAGTTTTGGCAAGACAAAATGAACTTTACTTTTTGATTACAATGTTTTATCCATTTTATAATGTCTTTAAGCGGCTAAATTTCAGTGAATCCATCATTTTATTAAAATGCATAATTACAAATTACATTTAGTTATTATTGTAAGTCGAGGAATAAATGAAGAGGACTTGTAGCTGGGGCTCTTAATAATTTTTGTAGAAAGCTTAACAATACAGCACCACAGAGTTATGGCAGTGAGTGTATAGCAGAGTCAATATTCTCTATGAAGCTTGTCTTTGTGAGTGAAAGTAAAATTGTTAACCATTATGTAGTGAGATGATCTCCTTCAATATAGGAACTTGCTTAATCCTTTAGTTAGTTACAAGTTTATTATACAACATCTAATATTTGTGTGGAATAGCTATCACCTTAAATTTGAACTAGCATTTCTTCTTGCCTGGTTCCTCATTTCTCTAATGAAGATGATAACTCAATGATTTTTTTTTTTAAGCTGGAAGATCCTTCGTTTTCTGGGTGACTATCAGGTGCTGCCTCATGTGACACCTTTATTCACACATATTTTGTGTTGGTGCAAGAAGGAGAAGAGCAGCAACAAATAACTTTGGATTGGCAGTTTTTTTACTGAAATAACTAGGGCACGAGAATGCCCATCAGGAGTTATATCTTAAATATATGTGTTCCAAAGCAGTCTTCCTTAGATGCCACCCTAGGCAGCAAAGGCAGAAAACATGCAGCCTCATTCCTCTGCCACGAACATGTTCAAATGTACAAATAAAGGGGTACAAATTTAACCCAAGGCCTGGAAATCTTATTCCTATGAAACTCCACTGACAAGCATGCTGTTTGGTGTCATTCATGTCAGGTGACTGAATATTACTCCTAACTGAGCCTGCGCATCCCTGTGCATCCATGCTTGCATGCATACTCTTGGTAAAATGCTGGGAAATGAATGTTTATATTTACAAAGTACCTTCTATACTTTTGCTAGACATGAGTTTTTACTTTTTTCAGGTGTTATCACAAAGAAACGTGTGTGAAATTAGATTATTTCTATCCAGTACTCTAATTGTTTCAGAGGGCGTTTGTTGGTTCAATTAACTTCATCCATGGCACCTTAACTTGTAGAAAGATCCTGAAAATGACTAAAATTAGGCCTATTCAATACTGCTCTAAAACCATCAATTACTATTCCATGATTTTTAAAATACAACATATAACATGATGAAAAATATACTTGCTGAATTTTTTTTTTCTTAGAATGGTGGCAGGCTGGATTAGAAAAATGACTAAAGCTTTCAAAGGTTTGTGCGTCTTTGTTAGCAATTACTTAAAAATTATTTTAGCAATCTACAATGGTTTGGGTTTTTTTATGCTTCAGAGAAAATGAGCAGTAACATATTTTACACCAAGTATTGTGTTTCAAATTTCATCAATTTTCAACATTTGAAATATATGACCTTTTGTAATAGACTTCATCAGATACATGGTCTTGTTTTATGCTGTGTAAAAATCAATACATAATTTGGAATTGCCCTTTAATTTATTCATAAGGCTCTCATGCATACTGAAAGTATATTACTAGACACCAAAGAGAGGCGAAAATCATTTTTGTCCGCATTGATTCATACATTCTCATTGCATAATCACATTCAGCCTTTCAGGAAACTAATTCAGATATGGCTCATGGAAGCCACCACGATACGAGAAAAAAAAAAAAAAACAATGAAGTCAGAATCTGAAGACGTTTGAGGCTGAACTCTCACCAAGATTTAGAGTTTAAAGACATAAACTGCAATTGGTGCTACAATTTTCAAACATACTAGGTCTTACAGATTTTGCACAATTTGAGCAGTTTGAGCAAATGACCAATTCAGACTTAAAGTATTGAATTCCTATTATGGGCAATGGAGCTAAACCATGTGTATAGAGTCTCTGTAATTTTCCAGGGGCTATTTGCTGGGTCATCTAGACTCCTAGCTCTCAAAAGCCAGCCTTCAAGCTAAATGCCCAAGAATCATCTGGCTTATTTATTAAAAATATGAAACCTTGGACCACACAAAAAAATTGACTGACATAAAATAACCAAAAGTGGTTTCCGGGGATTAATAATTTTATGAAACTGAGTATGGTGTCCTAGATGCCCTGGAGCACACATACCAAAATCCACATGATGCATGTCAGTCTTGTTTTATTATTTAATAAGAGCAAAGGGTGAGGGAGCAAAGGACAGAAATGCTGTCTCCTAATGGGAACAAAAAAATATACAAAATGCACAAATCTTCCTGGCAGACATGCTTTCCTGAGTTCTGCACCATTTGCTATGGGACCATTTCTCTTCTGTGCCATCATCTGTTACCTTCTGATGAACTCTTTCTGTGATTTGAGAGAACATCGATGTCCCAGAACTGAATAACAGCTTTAGAAAGTTTTTTTAGCTGTTTTTCTATTTGTTTCGAACAGTGAAATTTCTCAGACCCCCTTGACTACGTTTTGCCTGTCAAAATGACACCATAAAAAGAGATTGATATCAAGGTCCTCCAGATAATTGTGCAGGAAGAAGCTTCCAGAGCCATACATCAGGCCTACTATATTTGTCAACATTTGAGTTAAGTGATTCACAAGAAGTCATTTAAAACAAATGACTCCGAATTTATTTTTGCACCAGTGTTGATAATAGCATCAAGCATGATCTTAGCTTTGCGCAATGAATAGTCTTTAAATCTTTCATAATCTAGGATTGTTAACCACAATTTGGGAAAATGATAAGACTAAATAATTCAAGTGATTCTAACACCAATATTTGACTTCACAGAGAATACAATAATAAAAGGAAAATATTACCAAAGGCTACTATTTCTAGTCTATTAACTCTCCCCAAATTATAAACATATTTTATAATTGGAGAGTTTACATAAAATATTTGACACTGTTCTTGTATGCCAACTTTGTGGACCAAATCATACCCGAGGAAAAATTGAATCTAAGCCAAGCTCTCTTATATTAGTGGTTAGTGTTTCGTTTATTTTAGAATTATGTGTTAAATTATGCTTGTGTGTGTGTGTGTGCACGTGCGCCCGTGCGTGTGTGCACTTGTCTGGGTATGTGCACATGAGTGATGGTGTATGAGGAGGTGAGAGGTATTGACTCTCCCTTGGAGCTGGAGCTGTAGATGGCTATGAGCCCACAGACATGGGTACTGAAAGAAAAGTACTCGAATCCTCTGTAAGAGCAGTCCCTTGAAAACCAACTCTCTAGCCCCATGTTTCAGTTTTTTAGCATATTGGAATAAAATTGGTGCAAAACTTTTAAATTGACTTCAACATATATTAATTTTGTTGTTGGCAATTTTGTCCGCTAAGTCTTTGGAATAGCATTAGACTTTAGGAAGTATTTACATTGTGGGTGTTATAATCATGCTTAGCATGCACATATCAAAAGAGCTATAAAAAATTCCAAAGAGATGGCATTGTTACTATGTTTCCTTCCAAATAGGTTGTTATTTTTGACATACCCATGCAAACCTGTAACTCTTTTATTTTATGAATTGCTTCTATTTATTTATTTTTGAGAATTCCATTCATGAGTGCCTCGTTTACATAATTTTCATGACAAGCTCATTGCCTTTCAGTTCTTCCCATGACTCACTCTAAAATCCATTATTTCTTTAACTATTCCTGATATATATATCATTGCTCCTGTGTATATATTTTGGACTGAGTACTTGGGACTGAATAACTTATTAGGGTGCTCATCTCTGGAGAAAAACAATTTTCCCTTTTAGCAACTCTCAATTTTCTGTAGTACATTATGTAAGAATAGGGTCAATGAGATTTTGCTTATCCATGTTAGGTGGTGTCATTGTGCAAGTCAAGTAATCATATTATTGAAAGTACAACTTCCCAGTCATAAACAAAAGGCACTATCTTGTAGCATATGCCCTTGAATTCTTTCTTTCCCCGCTTCTTTGTTCCCCCAATCTTAGATGCAGAAGTTGTATTGTGGATGTATGTATCAATTTGGGTGTGCCACAATCAGATGTTTTCTGCATTTTGATACATCGTGGCATTTTGTAAAGACCTTTATGTGTTGCAAAAATCAGCTTTCCTGAAGGGTGAGTGCTTCATTTTTCTGTGGCTGTAAGAATGAGTACTTAGAATGCAACTGGAAATTAAAGTGTTTTAGAAGAGTGGCAGAAAAAAAAAAAAAAGAAGAGTGGCAGTAGCAGGTTTTCTTCTCGGGTTCCTGACTCCACAAGCCACATATACTTGGCTCTTCATTACTAGGTATTCTTCAGTACTAGGTATTATTTCCCACCTATCGAGTAGGCCATGAGTCCCTTTAGACAGTTGTTGCGTATTCACAATAGCCGAGTACCACTACTTCACCCTTGGGTAGACCTTGTCCTGCTGCTCATTGTTATGTTTCATAGTGTTTACAGCTGAGTGAGACTTATTTACTCTTCTCTCTTGACAGTTGTCAAATCACCTTTGAATGCTGTGAGAGTAGTCCGTCAAGGTGTTGATGTCAGAAGTTTATACCATTAGCTTCTACGAGGAAACCAAGAATAATTCAATTATCTTGTTTGGGGAATATCTTAGACTCCTTGGACCAACAACTCAAAGTAGAATTTCCCATGCATGATACTAGGGCTTTTGTTAGATGGTCTATGGCTCTTGGGAAGATCGTTATTACTTTAAGTGATGTGACTTTATTTAACTTACATTACTTATATATTGGCACACATATATTTATTTATAGGATATATGTATTTTAAAGTAAACGTAAAATGGTGTGTTCTCCAATGGATTTTCAAGCCCTCCGTCTCCGTTTGAATTTTCCTACCTCCCTCTTCCCATATTTGCTCCTCTCCTCCATTACTCTTCTAAAATGCAAGCATAGATTTGACTACTGTCAAGAAACATAGCCTAGAAAACATACTGAAATAATAAAAACGCTAGTGATTTATGTCGATAATATGATGAAATAATGACCTGCTAATAATTTATGTCAATGGTAATACCATTATTGAATAATTCAAAGCATATTTTTGATCTTCTGTGAGCCAGGCACTCTCTGCTAATTCCTTAACTTATAAAATACTAATAAGAGTGAATACAAGCATGTAATGGCTCTACATTATAATTCTTCTTTATATGCAGACAATATGTACAGTCTCCAAAAGATTTCATGATTAGGCTTATATATAATATTTGATGGGTTGTAACAGGGCAAGAATAAAAATATTCTAAATATTTAAGAGTGTGTGATGTGATGTGTGTGTGTGTGTGTGTGTGTGTGTGTAATATTAGATCATTATGGAAAAGGAAAGACGGTTTCTTAATTTTAATTTACTATAGGGGAAGTAACTCTTATAATGTATAAAGTAATGGAAAATAACCAAAAGTCAAATTGCTAATTAATTGTGAAATAGCAACAGAGAATTAGATATTCTTTACCATTTAAAATCCTTTTCATATATTTAAATATGTAAGGGAAAGCATGAAAAAATACAAAAATATTTTAGGGCCATTTACTGTCTTAGGGTTGTGGAATTTTGAGGGATTCCTTTTATCATCTTCCATATAGAAGTGTTCTTTTCAGATGTAAAAGATTTAACATATATAATAAAAGTCAGGTATTTTTGTTGTTTGAGAAAAAATACATTTTTAGCATGAAAATAAATGTGTGTTTTGAGTTTAACATTGTTCATTTAAGTCAGTCCTTAAATCTCTGTCTCTGTTATCTTATTTACAGAAAGGGCTAATATCTCTGCCTCAGAAAATGCTGTATGCAGTATATTAACAATGAGCCTGGCCTGTGAAGACTGGTATAAAAGAATCTTATCATCATCATTTTGTTTAAATAATCAATTTTATTTTGCTTCTCATTCAACATATCTGCATAAGTATCAAAGAACAGACATGAATCTTGTTTAATTATGTTTATCTGAAATTAAAATTGAACTGGGACATGGAATAACCAAGTCACACCTGTGTTATGAATTATAGCTATTATTAATTATAGTGATAATTGAAATTATTCCACAGGAGTTCTAAATATGCCTGTCTGTAACCTTAGCCTAAGATCAACATCATTTCTTCTCTGGACCCTTCAAGGAACCTCCTGCTGTGTTCCTTGCTTCCACTTCGACCTGTTATTAACACTCACTCTCACAAAAGCTCAGGTGATCATTTCAAAATGTAAATTTTATTATGCTGTTTTATGGCTTACACTTATTCAGAACTTGCAAAAAAAAAAAATCCGGTGTTTTTTGTAACCTTCAGTGTTCTGCTGAACCTTGCACAAAACATTCAGCCATCACGACTAGAACTGCCTCCGTGTTCCTACCGCATTAACTTTTCCCCTCACCTGAACAACAGGTTCTTTGCCTAGGCTGTTTGGATGCTTACCTTACTAGACCTGGAAAGAGGTGGGAGGTCCTTGGACTCCCCACAGGGCTGGGAACCCTGACTGCTCTTCAGGCTGATGAGGGAGGGGGAGTAGATTGGGGGAAAGGGAGGGAAATGGGAGGCGGTGACGGGGAGGAGACAGAAATCTTTAATAAATAAATAAATAAATAAAAAAAACACAAAAATTAACTAAAAGTAGATTCAATAATCTAAAAAAAAAAAACTTCTTGGAAATAA
The DNA here is from genome assembly GCF_000317375.1 of Microtus ochrogaster. Taxonomy (NCBI): domain Eukaryota; kingdom Metazoa; phylum Chordata; class Mammalia; order Rodentia; family Cricetidae; genus Microtus; species Microtus ochrogaster. The sequence continues at coordinate 13,528,226 of NC_022027.1, forward strand.
AATAATCCTCCTTCTGACCAAATACTTAGCTAACTTTTGTATGCTTCAGCCCTTATCCTTAATGTCATTCCCTAAGAAGTATTCTTCATACATTTAATAACTCCCTTCTGCTGGTGCTGGGTGAAAGCAAAACTTACTTTGTTTCTAGTCTTCTGTTAAGTTACAAATAATTTATTTGTTTTATTTTATGTTTGTGAATATTTGTCTGCAAGTAAGTATGTCTTCCATGTGTGCGCAGTGCCCAAAGAGGCCAGAAGATCCTTCAGAACCTTGGAATTGGAGTTACAAATGGTTATGAGACACCAGATGGTGCTAGGAACCTAGATCCTCTGCAAGAGTAGCAAGTACTCTTAACTGCTAAGCCATCTCTCTTGTCTCTTCTACATAGTATTTTAGCTAGAATATTGTGTTTAATTTTTTTGGTCACTTATTCTTGTTTTTGACCATACAAATATTATTATTTTAGTTTATTTTTAAGAGAAAAAGATCACTTTAGTCTGAATCACATTTATCTTCAAGATATACAGACTCTGAAAATGTGGCAAAATATGTAGGCTTTTTATTAAGAAAATGAGTAAAACTAAAAGAATAAGAAAATGAATGGAAAATGGCTAAAAAGAAAAAAAACAGATATACATGTTTTTGCATTATGGTAATTTCCAGAACTATTGTTTCATTTTATTTAGTTCTCACAGAATATTTCCTTCAAAAAGGTAAGACTATCTTGGCTATAATGTGACTGGGAACTGGAAGGTGTTTACATTATCAATAGTTTGTCCAGATGGCAGCAGCATTATAAACAAATGGAATTTTCAAATCAATATCAACACCATGGCAGAAGTAATTGGTGACCCTGCCAGTGTTTTTGTTTCATCAAACATATCAAATGTTTTCAAAAGTTTGGGGCTTAATATAGCACTAAGTATATTTTTCTTGCTGTTGTCAAGTTTCATTTAAAAATCTATTCCAGGTCATAAACTTTACTGTGCCCTTTTCTCACTGGTCAAGTATACAAAGGTTGCAGTCTTATGTGTACAATTGCAGCCAACCCTCTTTGGCTGACCTATTGCTTATCACCACCCTCTGTTGTTCAGTTTTAGGAGCAGAGTTAAATCGGCCCTGATTGTCTTAGTGATTGTTCCTATGAAACCCCTGAAGACATTATTTGAATTGTTCAAAATAATAATCTATAGTTATAATGAGTCTATATAAATAACCACAGTCTATACTAAGATTTTGGAATGCTCCACTACAAGGTACTATTTAATAATCAATAGATGAGCAATGCAAGATGATATCTACCTATGTAAACATTCTCCTTCTGCCTTGGTTTTGATCAATGTAAGATATTCTTTGAGGTCCATGACCCATTTCCACTCACCTCTTTTGGTGCAATCTTTGAGGGTAAATAAGACTGAGTTCTGACATTTGCAAACTTTACATAACGTGTTTTTCCCTTAAGATGCTGAACTAAACCTTTTTGATACTATGTGGGGATTTTCAGAAAGATGACATGAAAAGGGAAATTCAAATTCATCCGTAGGCTTTGATTATTCAAAAACAAGTCCAGTAAAGTTTAAAAAGGACTCTGACTTATTAAAGATTAACTCTGTGGCACAAACCAATGCTACTTACTCTAATAATATAATTGTTACAAAATGTTATAAATGTGTCATTGGTATCATTTCTAGTCAGAAACTCAGAGATGGTGATTGTCTTCTTATGAAGTACAAAGCTAATTGCCATCAGAAATACAAATCTAGTTCAAGAAAGTAATAAGCAAGATTAAAAAAATGTTCTCCATCCCCCTTTTTTCTTATTCGTTGATTTTCACTGTGCCACACCCCCAAGAATTTTGTTAGTGTTATACTTCAGTAAAAATTCTATTCTGGATAACTAGTTAAAGGCCCCAAGCCTTGAGAAAACTATTTCTCACTCTCCCCAAATTCATTAGTTGTTTGTGGCTCTTTATCTATGGGTGAGAGGAGATGAGATTTCTCCCTACCTGATAACATGTCTTGCTCAGGTCTGGTGCAGGAAGCCGTATTATCGAGGTAGCATAGGTTAAGTTTTCCTGTCATTTCCAGGAGCCAATTTCTCACAGCAAATCTCCTGTCCCTTTGTCTCTTACAGTCTTTCTGCACCTTCTTTTACAAGGTTCTGTTTTTCTGTAATGGTCTCTATCTGTTGCAAGGAGAAAATTCTTTGATGAGGGGTGGGAGATACAACTACCATTGAGTATAAGAATAAATATGCTAGATTAGTAAAGTGTCTGTAGGGTTTCCTCTAAGAGCTATGCTCTGTAATTCTAAATGAAATGAACATGGTGCAGGTTGTGTTTATATATTCAGACCTGTGTATATGTGTGTGGGGGTGTAGGCATATAAAGAAAATGTAGCCATGTTATTGAGAGGGATTTAGAGTAGTTGCATGAGGGGGTTTGGAGGAAGAAGGAAGGAAAAGGAAGAATGGATATGTAATTATAGTTTTAGAAATTTAAAAAATAAAAACTTAAAAAGAAGGCAATGTGTCTTATTCTTTTTCTCCCTGCCCTCTATAGAATAGATGAAGATCATGAGAGACCGATGACACTACAGTAGTAGCACAAAGTCTGAGACCATAAAAAAATGACAATCAGTGACAGCTCTTCTTTTTACCCCATCACTATCTTTATATTCTTTGTAGAAAAAAAAGGATGTGAATCTCTTCTATCCTGCTTTTCTAGTAACAGCAAGCCCATTTTCTTCTATTCTGCTATTTAGGTCTATTCATACCCTTTTTCAGAACAGTTGGGCATGCATTATTTCCTTCAGATTCAATCTCGCCTAGATTCTTTTTTTCTCTTCACAACAACCTTCTGACTAAGGCAGTTTACCAATTCTATTTTAGAGTGAGGTAAAGCCCTAAAAAGGTGAAGTGACATATGCTAGGCCATAAAATAAGTAGTGAATCTGGGAGTAGAGTTGGATATTAAGATTTGACCTCTTCTGCATTCTAGAGATCTAACCACATTACTACCTTTTGCTACACACATTCTCCACCAAGAATCCCCATGGACCATGCACTGGGGAAACAGCAGTACAAGCAGGCTCTAGAGACAAGTTTGGGCTACCACTCTTTATCTTTTGTAATTCTGGGGGACGATAAATTTGCAAAATATTATCCTTTCAGCCCAGTTCCTAGAGGGGAAGGGAATTGGAATAGAGTTGAATTAACTGATAGGGAGAATCAAAATCTGTTTTAAATTTTCCTCTTCTGGAACAGATCTTCTAGGTGAGTATATCCAAGAGCCACATAAGTCAGAGTAGCTAGCTTTTAGGTGATTCATAATTAGTCTCTCTCTCTCTCTCTCTCTCTCTCTCTCTCTCTCTCTCTCTCTCTCTCTCT
>NC_022027.1:13531712-13537063 GCF_000317375.1 Microtus ochrogaster
GTCTCTCTGTCTCTCTGTCTCTCTCTCTGTGTCTCTCTGTCTCTGTCTCTCTGTCTCTCTCTGTCTCTCTCTGTCTCTCTCTCTCTCTCTCTCTCTCTCACACACACACACACACACTTCTGTCACTATACTGGCAAGTTCAAAGTTGAACAAGCTTTGAATCCTAGGAAGAAAAGCTGTGATGTGTTCGTGCCAGAAATACTAGAATTGATAGCTTCAATAAGATCCAAAAGGCAAGAGTTAAGGAGAGCCTCTGTATCAGGACATTCAGTTTTAAGCTTAAAAAAACCTAAAACAAGGTAGTGCAGCAAATAATGGAATAGAAGACACTGCATTTTAAAAAGATCTGTAGCTTCAAAGATGCCTTGATCAAAGGGTTGCCCATGCCGGCAGGACCATTTTTTAGCTATTTTCTCTAGCCATGTCTCCGTTTAAAAAAAGGACTGTCATTTGAGTTTACATGTTCTGGATCCTGGAATGCAGCCGTTTTAATTCTTACAAATTGAATCACCAACCCCAGTTGGGAAGTGAAAAAGTGAAGCTTGTCCACAGACTTCCCATAAAAAAAAAAAAATCTTGCTATCTGATTAGATAGACATAAACTGCGTGATCTTCGCTCTGAACTTCAAAGTATGCCTAAGGACTAACTTAATCCCAAAGAAACATCCTGAGTTCTCCCTCACCTTTGATGAATCTTATAAAACTCATTTGAGCAGACACCTGGTGATAAGCATGGGAGGCATCTATTTTCCTTCTCATTTAAATGTTTCTTGGTGAAAGAAAAAAAAAACAGACTGTCAAATATATGACTCCTCAGCAAGAGGACAGAACTGATGTATGTTCGACTCATTAGCAAGCAGTCAAGTGTTTTTCAGTTCTAGCTATATATAGAGAACACTGTGAAAATGCTTTGTTATTCTTGAAGACAACTGTTTGGGTTTTTTTTCTGGGAGACTAAGCCACCATGGTGTCCAATATTTCCCCTTAAAAAATTACCCAGGGCATTCCATAAACATGTAAGTTAAAACTAAATCATTTTTTTTCTTTAGAAGGTGTACATGCAGATGACAGTCACTTACCAACATGACACTCATAGAAGCTGTCCTTCCAGTGGGTGTTGGCAAAATCACAGAAACCAAAATCCAAGAGTGGAGCACATAGAATGAGGATCCTAAAACAGAAAGAAGGCCCAGTTATTTTTTTATGTTGCTTGTCAAATATTATACATGTGAAAAATTTGCAAACTCCAAGACTGATATTAAATACACCTTAGTGACCTGTGGTGTTGGATGGATTCAGCAACGGGTTGCAATTGTGTTACTGTCTTCATTTCTCATAATCAGTTATGGAAGCTGAGGAACCAGGAAGCGGTCGCATGCCAGTCTAAGTGTCGTGTGATGCACTGTATTTCAAAAAGATGGAGAATATCAGTGCAGTACAAAGGAGTGCATTTTGTAAAATATGGGTTTTTTTTTAGATCTTTCAATGGAACATTGTGGTCTAAGACCCAAAACAGGAAATGGATATGGGTTAGGTGATAGGGATGACTATTACAGTATATCTTATACTATGTTAATTACCTGAAAGCGTCAATTTCCACAAATTCTCTGTATCCTTATTAGGGAATCATCACCTTGGATTCATGCATGGTAGAAACTTGTATATTCAGGCAAGATAGTCACTTGTTCAGTGACAATGGTATTCTAAACAAGGTAAGCCACATGCCGAAGAACCCTATTACTGACTGTTATCTTGTTGGAATATGACTAATACAATCTCTTCTACAATATACAATATTTTTTACAATATACAATATTTAAAGAGGATTTAAAGGAACTTTCTAAAATCTTTGATAAGGTTTAAATTCTGATAAATGACTCAGTGTTTAAGTGCACAGGCTGCTCTTCCAGAGGACCTTGATTCAATCCTGAGTACTCATAGGAAATTTAGCGACAAGTGAGTCCAGCTCCAGGGGATCTCATGTCCCACTTTGGCCTCCATAGGTATAGACATGAAGGCAAAACACCCAAATTCTTAACCTTTTTCTTTTTTTAATAGAAACTGAAGGAAAAAAATCTTTTATTTAAGACATTTATTTTGGTTCTAAAGCCCAGAACCCATATATTTCTTTTTAAAGGAATCTCTTATTTGCTATCCAATTAAATCTCAAGTAAAATATTTTATATAATAATACATATTTTATATAATATAAATAAAATATAGATATATTTTATTCAAGGTTTCATTGGAACAGAAAATAATCTTATTTTTAAAATCTTTATTTAGGTATATTTTGCTTATCCTGCTTCCTTACCCATTTAAACCCTACAAAAGGGGATGTTTTTAGTTTGTTCATGGAGTTGAACAACCATCGGCTCAATCAATTTCTGAACACTTCATTATTAGGAAATGAAGCCTTATAACATAGCCATTCTCAATTTCTTTCTTTATCATGTTACACAAAGTCCTTTGGCTACAATCGGCCATCTATATTCTCCTCTCTGTTTTGACTGTTGAAATCATTGCCACTAATTATAATTACATATCCTTTGACAAATATTTTTCTGTGCTACATTTTTTCTAACCACTCAACTTGTGGCAACCACCATTCTACTATCTGCTTCTGGGTGTGTGTGGGGGGGAATAGAAGCTTAGGTTTTATTTATGATGATGACCTTACAGTAGAAAAACAATTTTTAAATAACTGTCTACCCTTGTACATTTCAGTGCAGTAAGAACTCATGATGGTATGTTCACTTGCTTCTCTTTTCCTTTATAGACATGGTCCAAGGTACATTGAGATTCTTGTGCAAAACCATGAGTATGGTTGTTGTTACCAATCATTTTTGTTTTTATATCTTTTTGTCAGTTTTTATTTATTTAGCACTGATTAATAGACTTGAATTTTGTTTACAGCCTTCAGCTTCTATATGAAGATCATTCTTTAATATCTTCCTGGTTCCTCCTTATGTCTCTTCCTTCTATCAGAATAATTTAGGATCTCAGGTTCACACCTAGCTTCAGTCATGTAGCTGTTGAAAATCCCTACACTTTAGGAAATGGTTCTTGAGGAGGCGCTATGCTACTGGTGCCCAACAACCTCCTTCCACTAATTCTGACAGACAGATGTGGTGCTATTTTTTCCCCTGAGCTCAGCTTTTGTCTTACCCATGAAATTGCTTTGCTCTGCATCCTACTAAGCAAGAAGTCTTAATTCCCTGTCTCCTGCTGAGAAACGAAGAAGATATAGGTCCCAGGATAACCTTATCAGCTTGAAAGAAACACAGAAGTATAATTTCTTAACTCGATTCGTATTATTTGGCTGTGCTCTGCATAAATGTATTGGAAGACATTCATCTCACTCTGAGCTGAGATTTTCACAAAAACAGGTTAGCTGTCCTATGTTCAATTGTCTGGAACTTTACCCTCTAATGTAGAGTGATTTTTAATACTAAACCAAGCCAGGGAATTAAGAGGGAAGTCTCAAAATTATTAAAAGTTACTGTAAATGGCTAAGGGGTGAATATATGTAGAGGGAAAAATGGTTAAATAGCAATTTCTTCTCTGAATGAGCCTATTGTATTTTTATTGAGCAGTAACAAACTGTCTTGAAAAGAAGGCTCCTGTGGGATGGAGCTCATTGTACCGACTTTCCTCTGTGGTGTCAGCGTCTTAGCACTAAGTATGAACTCTACCACCACTGAGTGTTGAAATGTGAGTTCTAGTTGGTAATGAAGGCTTCTCTCTACCACGTTATAATTGAAAACAACGGGTTCCAAATGTGTGACTATATGGTAGAAAATTCCACTTTCTTCCTTTGCAAAGATTGGACTTATCATTAGGTCTGAATCCTGTCGACACTGTACTAATATAGAACATTCAAAATCTTGAGTAGAGGCAGAAAGTACTACTGAAAGATAATAACAAATTCAATCGAGTGACTTACACTCTAGGGCGAGCTTTCTCAATACATACCTTGGGTTGTCTCCTTACTCTCCAAAGAAAACAATATATTCATTTTCATCCCCTTGTTAACACAAGCGGCTAAGGTGTGAGGCATACTTGTCAGGATGTTACTGTCTGCTTGGAGTAGTATGAAGGAGAAGTATACAGGCTCAATATCTCTCTAGCAGTAATAAAAATCAGCAGAGGGAGCATTTTATGCTTTGACTTTGAATTAGGACCTTAGAGGAAAATGAGATAGTGTAGTCAGAATTTCTGTTTTTTAAAGCAGGTTAAATTATCATTTAATTTTCAAATTACATTTGTATTACTTAATATACAAGTAAAGATTTCTTAAATTTTATTTTTATTATTATGTATAAATTGTGTTTTCAACTGGGTTAAGTGTTAGACTTCAAGTTACACTGATAATTTGCTCATCACTTTCTGCTCTTTTCACCTCATCTCTCCCTACTTTTGATAGCCATTGTTCTAAGATGAGAGGGATTTTAAGTAGTTTTCACATGTGAGAGACAGCAAGCACACAGTGTCTTTGTATATGTAATTTATTTCATTTGACAGGCTGTCCTCTTATTCCATCTGTGCTGCTGAAAATGATAGGACTTCATGCCTCTCTATGGGTTAATAATATTAATTTTATAAGCATAGTAAGTTTTCATCTCCCAAGAATCTATTTTTTAAACATTTCATTTTGAGATTTACATTCACTAACACTGTTTTTAAATCATTCCCACCTCACCATGTCCTCTCTATAACTCTGTGTTCTCCACACTCTTTCAAATTCATAACCTCCTTTTATTTTCTACATCCATGCATATATATGCATATAGTATATGTGAACACACACACATACACATGCATCCTACTGAGTCCATCTAGCTTTGTTCATATGTATAAGTATTTAGGGCTCACAATTTGGGATGAGGTAACCTATAAGCAAGATCATTTTTGATTCTTCTGTTATTAGTCATTAATTAATTGCCTGTAGTTTCTCATATGGAATTGCACCTTGTAGAAAATCCTCCATCCATCTTGGCATGTCAATTGATGATGTCATTTTTCAGGTTTTGTCTAAGCTACCATACTGTTGAGGTTTAATGAGTGTAGCTTCTCTGCAAATAATTGGAAGTCCAATGTCTTAACCGACATCCTTGTTTTCTGGCCCTTAGTTTCTTTCACAATATTTTATGTCTTGTGTACATAGGATTTTTTTTGCAGATGTGTCATCTGAGGATGGGCAGCCCATGGTCAGTTGGTCTATACATTTTGACCAGTTTGAGGATTTGTATTTATAGGAACCCATGTACATTTCCTATCTTATCTATTGTGATAGTGTTATAACAAATGGATGTAGTTGGAATGTTGTCTTCATATCTATCTATCTATCT
>NC_022027.1:13537972-13550411 GCF_000317375.1 Microtus ochrogaster
ATCAGATATCTATCTATATTCTATTATGTATCTATCAATGATCTATTTATCTATCATCTATAATCTATATATCTACATATATGTAACACTGATAGATCATATTGCATACATAATTTCATTTTGAAATGAATTTTCATATAATGGCTGTCCTAATATGCAATTTCTTCAAAAATGTTTGAGTATTTTTTTATATTCCATCACCTGTTATTTTTGTTTATTTGGTATTATCCATTTGGCTTAGATGATATATTGCTGTTTCTGATTTGCATTCTGATAATGGCCAATAACTTGAATAATTTTAAGCATGATACATTCAAAGCACTTCCTGTTATGCATTTAAGAACTGCTTAAGTTTGAAATGCTTCTTTCTCATATTTTGTCATTATATAATTATTGAAATGAAGCATGCTTAATATATTTTTTTCAGGTTTATACTGAAGAATCATTGCTTTCTTCATACAAACACTTTTAAAAAACTACATATTTTCTTCCATCATTCTCCCTGTTTCCTCCTTTCTTCCTACAACAATTTACTGGTATCTATTATTAATCTATGTATGTAGCCAGTGCTCACTGTTTTGACATTTGGTTGAAAATTTGCTATTTTTCCTGTATCAGACAGTGAATTATTCTATGTCCCTGCTGAAGTTCAGTAGGATATTGAAAACAGCATTTTTTTGCAATGTTGTTATACTCTGTCATTTAACAGTGAATGATATAAATATATGAAGCTCTTACATACATTAGACTTTTCTTCTCTTGCAGTGTCTGAATACTGGATTTCAATTAGACTCTGACAATCAAAATAGCTCTGCAAGGTATATTAAATATATGTTTGTAAAATATTTACTATAATACAATTTAACAAATTACCACAGCATATTAGTGCTTAAGAACTAAATTTTCACATTTTATTTTAACTCTGAAGTGTAGATTTGCATGTTGCTCTTCTGGGCTTGATTGGCTTTCACTAGTCTTTGCCTTTAGTTAAAAATTTAGTTGAGTAAATATTTCTGGCAAACTCCTGAGATTTTTCTTTCTGTATGCTGTTGGGAGTGTCATTGTATTTCACTGTCTTTGGCTTTTCTAAACCATTTTAAACTAAAGCACAATATACACCCCACAACCTTGTTGCCAAAGACAAGCTGTCCCTCTTAGGTACCCATTAGAGTCATATTCTTGGTAGGCTTCTCCAGCTTGGTGAGTGTATAAAACCAGTATAGTTATTTCTAAAATAAAGTCAACAATAAATGTTCAATTAGTTAATTTTGAGATGGGATTTGTATTCTAAAATGGTCTTAAATTCAACATGTATAGCCAAGGACAACACTGAACTTCTTACTGTCCTTTTGATGCCTCCTTGAAGGCGAATTTAATTAATCCAGGCCAGTGGGTACAAGAAGACAATTTTAATATAAAAGCACACTCACACACCCGGAGTTCAGCGATCCACCGTACACCGGAAACAGGAAGCGCTCCAGTCTTTCCAATTCATTAGTAAAAACATTTGCCCGAGGCTATCCCGCCCCAAAAGGCGGGGTCTCTCTACACCTCCTAAGTTCTGAAATTACAGGCAAGTGCCACTGTACTCGGGTTGTGAGTTTCTAGAGATTAGATCCAGGGTTTTGTTTTCACTGTACCAATTGAGCTAAATTCTTGGTGTATAAACATTATTTTAAGGGCAGAGCAGTGACTAGATTGGAGCTAGCTTTTGAAATCTTCCATAAACCATTGATCAATATTTGGTACCAGTGCTAGGAATGAAAATTTCAATATTTCTGTAGTAATATTTACAAAGAGATAAATCCTGTGTTTTCTTTATTCTCCCAACATCAATAAAACATATTGGTTTAAGATTCTGAAAGTATCCGCTCTCTCATAAGAGAGATAAGAACAACTTTCCACCGACTTACCCTTGGATACTGACCTAGGCTAACATTTATTTCACTTTCTAGAAAAGGGCATTATATCCTGAGTAAAATATATGGACTGTCAACTGCTTCTCTGTGATAATACTACCTTACTGACAATGCAGGGAGCACTTTGCTTCCTCTCTGGTAGAAGCTATCAGCATGAGGATTTTTCTGGTGATGTGAGAGTCCCGCTACGTGTGGTGATTAACATTAATGAATAAAGAAACTGCCTTGGCCTGTTGATAGGGCAGAATGTAGGTAGGCAAGGAAGATGGAACTGAATGTTGGGAGAAGAGAGGTGGAAGGAGCTGCCACTGCCTAAAACAGATGTGCTGAAACATTGCTGGTAGGCCACGACCTCATGGTGAGGCAAAGATTAATGGAGATGGGCTAAATTAATATGTAAGAGTTAGCCAATAAGAAGTTAGAGCTAATGGGCCAAGCAATGATTTAATTAATACAGTTTCTGTGTTCTGTGTGATTATTTCGAGGCTAAGCTGCCAGGAACAACAAGTGCCCCCGTCTTCCAACATTCTGGAGCTCTCGACTTGCCTGGCAGCCACACTGTTGAATATGGGTTGAGCATGCACACTTTACAGAAGACAAAGCTGGCATTCTACACTGCCTGCTCTGTTCTCATTGGAGACCTGTTCTTCAGGGGAATAAAGATTCCAGGCTCCATCCACACCAGGTAGCTGTGTGAACTGTGGAAGGAAGGCTCACATGGTACCTGATCTTCTTTCATCTCATACTTTACTAAATACAATAAATGTGCTTCACTTAATGTATTGTAGATGAATGTACTTGTCCCTGGGTCAGATAATTTGGTAACCAATGTACCAGTGTAACGACCCTTTTAAAAAATGTTCTAAACAGCCCTAATACAAGAAGAGGTGCTTAGTTTTACTGCAACTTGATATGCTATATGCTTTGTTGATATCCATTGGAGGGCTGCTCCTTTCTGAACAGAATCAGAGGAAGAATGGTTTGGGGGGAGTGGGGTGAAGGTAAGGTTTGTTGGTGGAAAGGGAGGGAAAGAGGGAGCGAAAATTGTAGTCTGGATGTAGAAGAAAGAAAGAAGAGAGAGAGAGAGAGAGAGAGAGAGAGAGAGAGAGAGAGAGAGGAAGAAAGAAAGAATATAAAAAGAAAAAAACTGTTCGAAAATCATTAAAATTTAGAAAGATCTATAAAAGTACCATTAGTTATAAATCCCTTTAATTATGTTAAATAGTTAGTGAAATTCATTTCATTTGCTTTTTTTATTGCAACTATAAATATAGTAAAGGCTAAGTGGCTTATCAAGGAGGAAAGCAGGGCAGATGAATTGGAAATGTCTTAGATTCTAAAGCCATGTCATTCTACAGCCAGTGTGATTTGTCTGTGAACACCCTAAGGAAAACTTCCAAATGTGGATCAGATGTATTTCTCATGTCTAGTCTGTTTACAGCCTTTGGGAGTTTCCATACCTTTCTAGTAAGTTGTTCATCATACATGTAATAAATGGATAGCATGTCAATTTTTCATGTGACCAAGAATAGAATATGGATATTGTATGACTGTTTCTGTCTGGTAGAAACGATTCCCTTTGGAGGAGGAAGGATGCTCATGAGGCCCACAAAACTTACAAGAAACTTATTAGTCTCACAGGCCTTCAGTAGGCTGTATCCACGGTAAATACCTGCCAGGAAGGGTGAGACTTTGATGGAACTGTCAGCAGGTTGGACAAAGGACTCCGGTGACAAAAGATTTCCCAGATCATCACCCAAGTAAAAATGGGCTTTTGGGTGATACAACTTCTCTTATCACCCGTGTTCCTGTAACCCAAATACACCTCCTGGTTTGCAGAGGTACTCTTGCATGGAATGGATTCTATTGTCCACCATCCGCTCTCTCTCATGAAAGTGGACATTTGCTCATACATCCACAGAGAAGAATCACATAGCAATGCATGACAGTGCTTAATGAAAGTTGATAATCAACATCTTAGAGGTGAAAGCGACTAGAATGTGTACTTACTTACGTATGACTTTAGTTTCTACTGAGCTTCAAATGCCACCTTCAGAGATAGATAAGGGACAACTGTTATTTTTTTCTTCCTCTTGATTCCTGAGAAGTCGATCACTGGGAAGGTTTGTCTGTCTGAGTACAGTTACAGAATTCCCTTTTAGTAAGAGATAAAAGTAAGCCAGAAAAACAGTGGATGCATCTATTGTATGACTAAAAACAATAGAGAATGAGAGAGCTATCCCACTCAGCTGTGTTACCTTTCATAGATCTTTAGGATTAGTATCATATATGAATAGTAACAAAATGTTCATAAGTGTTTCAAATTCTCTTTTATTATTAATTTAGGTTCTCCATTCAACTTCAAATAAAATTATTTGATGAATGAATGGAAACAATAAAGACAGGATTTTTCAAACAAAATCTCCTGAGTAAATTGGGAGCATGGGGCTCTTGGGAGAGGGTTGAAAATGAGGGGTGCAGAAAAAAATTTAAAGCTCAATAAAAATCAGTAAAAAAAGAAAAAAAAAGATATTCAATTTTTTCTTATTTCAATTATTTAACATTTGTTATAGAGGATGGAGACAACTATTACAAATTTTTATTAATAATTATTACTGCTTTCAAATGTTTTTATGTCAATTTTGATTATAAAATAGGGTTATGTGGGGGCCCACAGATATAACCCTCTTCCACCTTGACTAAATGTCAGAGAGTTTGACTTTACTTTTTGCTCTTTTAAAATTGTTGACAACAGGCATGGCTACAAACAAGAGATCCTGACCTATGTTGTCAAAAATATTAATATTTTGTGTATAGAGGTGAATTCATTCCATCTTGGTATTCTTGATCCTTTAAAGGTAATTGGCAGGAAGTTCCAGGGAATAGCTGCCTGCATGAAACTTGGTCTATTCCTTATATCATGTTAATGAAGTCTGTTGTCTTCCACTCCCCTTTTGGAGTGAAATATGTAAGCATGTGGAAAATAAATGCAGGCAATTTCAGCATTCACTGAATTTCCTTCCCGATGCTGTTCTGTGTATCTGCCTTTTATTTCTCTCATATCTCTGTTCCTTTCGCTTAATAATTCTAATCCTCATGCTCCTACCCTGGAATGTGTGAATTTCATCAAGACTAGACCCAGACATATGTCACCCCAATGTGTGACTTATGACAGGGTTATTCAAAATAATAATACAGTAAGAATCCTTAACATAGGATTTAGTTATAAATTCTGTTTTAGGTTGGATCATAATAATTATTCTACTCTTATTCTTTACTGTGTAGAACAAAGTTTTCCTAAACATTATCTCTTGTATGCATATGTGGTAGATTTGTCATTTTGATGTCATTATTAATGTGTCAGTTACAGTTAAGTTGAAAATCCTCTGAGGACAAATGCTTTCCACAAAGCAGGAGGGAATTCTTCCTGATAATATGGCCCTCGTATTAAGGTATTTTAGCAAACTCTTTTATCCATGCTAACAGAAACAGGCAGCTCCTTAAATACTCTATGGGGGTAGTTCTAATTTAGCCTAGTAAACAATATGAATGCAAGGCAAATGCTTTCCTTTTAGGGTTCTAGAGATGCATGTAAGCATGTGAATATGTGCATTATGCATTTGTATAATAAATAACATGAAGAAAACTTTAATAACTTCACTATGTATGTTACAAATAACAGCATAAACAGTGAGCTACTTCAGCAAATGAATGCTACATATATTGCTACCAATGTCTTTTATTTTCCTCCATCCATAGTTCAAGAACACAGTTTTACTAGCATGTGTAACTTTTCTTAAAGGACTGAGGATGGAAACTCTCCTTAGATGTCTCTGGGAGTTTCTACTTAGAAAATTAAAAAAGATTAGACTTATAGATCTGTACAGATTATATAAAACAAAAGCACTCATATATTGGGGCAAGGAAGTGGTCAGGGATGAGAGTACAATATCAATGAGAAAGAGAAAAGGTTGTTGTCAATTCTGTCTGTTTGTCTCTCTGTGTTTGTGTGTGTGTTTGCATGTGTGTGTGTGCATGTGCGCACATGTTTGTGCTGTTTGTCAGGGCATATATGAATCATTACCATGTCTTTTTGTTTTTATGGTCCCACATGGAAAGTTTTTTTATGAACAAATCTATACTTGCTATTTTTTTTTAGAATAGTTTTTGTCTAGACTTTACTGTTAATAGTTTGACTCTTTTACCAAGCCCCAAATAGAAAAGATGCCTTAGGCAGACAGCTTGGGTGATAAAGTACTTGTTATTTAAGCATGAGGACCTGAGTTTCATCCTCTAAAATGCATGTTAAGAACAAAGGAACAGCAGTGTGCACTTATGAATCCAAACACTTCAGAGGTGGAGATAGGTGGATCCCCGGAATTCACCAACCAGTTCAAACCTAATCAGGGAGCTCTAGTTCAAAGGGACTCTCTTACTTAAACAAAAGGGGGAGGTACTGTGGGAGCCCCTTCTGCTCCTTCAGCCAATAGCCTTTAAGATACCATCCACTTGGGCATGGTCTCTTATACTATAAATGCAGCTGTAAAGCCTGCGCTTGCTCTCAGTTCCAGCTGCTAGACTCTATTCCTACTCCTTGGTCATGCAGAGGACTGTGATCTAGGACAGTGATCTGTGAGTCTCCCCTAAATAAATAAACCCTTTATTGTACATAATTCTAAACTAGTGTGGGATTATTTTGTATCTTCTGACATCAAGTATGTATAAAAGATGACAAAAATGAGACATAATTCTGTTTTAAACATTATTGTTTTCTCTGAGTATCTAATCTTAAATGCTAGTTTTCCATTTTGCTTATTTTTTTATCAACTTGACACAGCTAGAATCATTGGGGAAATAAAATGTGAATTGAGAAAATATTCCTATTGGATTGCATATAGGCAAATCTCTAGTGCATTTTGTAATTAATGATTGACATTAGAGGACCCAGTCCACTGTGGGTGGGCACACCCATGGGCACCCAGGTCTGGAATGTTTAAGACATAGGTTGAGCAAGCCATGGAAACAAGCCATTAAGGATTTCTCCATAGTCTCTGCTTCATTTCTGCGCTGAGTTCTTAACCTGACTTTCCTTAATGGTTGACTGTAAGTCATAAGGAAACATAATCCCTTTCATGCCTGACTCACTTTTGGTCACATTTTTTGTCATAATACTAGAAACCTAAGTTTCTTCATTTCCTTATGTTGTATAGTTATGTATTTTCCCTCCCCAAAGACGCTATTTAGGGAAAGGTGATAGTATTTTTCTGTGGTGTATGGTTAACCTGCTGCACCATCCCTTTCTTTATTATGTCTCAGCACCTTATTTATAACTTACTAGTACTAATGTTCCTGGCAACAAAAGCCAAGAAATAAATGCAACTATACTGAGCTTCTGAAAAGAGGTGAAAACTTTATGTTGTAGCAATTTTTTTTTTCCTACCTGCCATTGTGACTGTCAATATTGCATTAGCTAGATTTTACTTTCACCTATCAAATGCTGGTATTCCACAAAACAAGGACATGTCAACAGTGATTGTTTATGTCATCTCTGTGTCATTGTTTAACTGGGCATTTTCTCTTTATGCTGTAAATCTAATTCCTAATGCAATCTGCAGGATGAGAAGTTCACCTATTTCATGGAAGGCTTCCAGAAACTTCTTATTAACTTAAACTATGTTTCTCCATTTAGATATTTTCAAGCATTTTTTCTTTCTAAGTTATGGAGGTTTTACCTGTCAACACTTTATCAACACATTTTCAGTGGGAACTTTGACATGTGCTCCCAACTCCTCAGTAGCCCACACAATTCTGGTTGTAGGTCAGTGTGTGCATCTTGTGTACCAGATATGATAAAGGTAAAATTCCACGTGCCACTTTGAACTTTTAATCTTGGCATTCTGAAGACAATACCTCATTATTGTATGTTGGGTTGTAAATGTCAGATTATAGAAGCAAGTTTAGCAAGGCATATTCGTGTCAATTAAAGATCACTTCAGCTATTCTACACCTGCCACAAATGTTTAACTGACCAAATAATGAAAATGTAAAGGCTTCTATTCTTAGACAAAAAAAAGCTTTTGATTTTCAGAAAATACTAGCATTAAGTAAATGACTGATATTTTAAATGTAACCCTAGGTTCTGGTCCTCACTAAATGATTTTCATTTAGTCTTTTACTTTCTGTACCTACAATTCTTCCATGTGGAATTGGGCTACAAGTCTTTTGTTTGGTAACTTCAAATTAAGGTGAATTAGAAGTAGCTTCTATCTGATAATTAAGTTACATATGTAGTTTTAATACCCTTTTCATTTTTATTAAGAATCCTGATATTTTGGGTTTTAATTTTGGCCTTATTTTAAAATTAAAATATTAATGTAAATGATGTAATTATCATTACAACTATGGTAGATAAATTTTCATTCATTGTTTTCCAGGCACTTATAGCTATCTAAGAGTCTGTAACTACTTAAAAGTGCAGATATTGTCTGATACAAATTCTAAAGAAAACTACTCCAAATTAATATCTTTTGTTTCTCTTTCAACACATGTACCACTTTTTAAATATGTGATTTTTGTACATTTTAAATACATATTTTAAAATTGAAATAATTGTGTGGTGTTAAAGACAGGGTTTCTCTCAAACTTTGGAGCCTGTCCTGGAATTAGCTCTTGTGTACCAGGCTAGCCTCATACTCACAGAGATCCACCTGCCTCTGCCCTTAGGGTGCTGAGATTAAAGGTGTACACCACCACCACCCTTCTAAGACCTATCACTCCTTGTCATTAATAATTCCAGTTGGTAACAGTGATTTTTTTTTATTTTGTTGTTGAATTTATAGTGATAGATCCCCTTTTTTTTGATTTTTTTGGAGATTTTAATAGTCAAACACAGAGGTCTGCTTCATTTCAGCTCCTTTACTGCTAAGCCAGGGGGCAGGGACTGTTTCAACTTCCAGGCTATCTCCTTGTCTGTGGTGACAAGGGTGTAAAGGTACCTGCTGCAGGGAACCTTGAACTTCACATTATCCTTGTTCTTCTTGATCTTGACATATTTGGCATCCTTTTGCCGGGCCATCTTTGGGGTAGTCGGGGAAGGGGGTTAAATCCGAGGTACGGTCTCCAGCGCAGAGCGCCCTCACCATGCCTCGGAAAATTGAGGAAATCAAAGACTTCCTGCTCATGGTGGGTGATAGATCCTCCTTAATTATACAACAAACCCTACGCAAAAGCAAAACGACTGAATATTTTCATGTTTTTAATCTATACTATAGGGATTAGCATAGATTTCCATGCAAGAATATGTAAGTTAGAAATAAAACAATTGATAAATCCTTTTCATTTATATCATGGCATAGTATAACCCAGTGAAGTATATTTATAGAATATATTAGTAGATATTTAATGTCTCACTTGAGAATGTTTATTTATGAAGTGAACTTTGATTTCTGAAAAGAGGAGAAAAGCAATTACAAGTTTTACAATGTTGATTTGACAATAGAGACCTAGAATATTATATTGGGGACAATGGTGGCCTAGAGTATGTCTCTTTACTTGAAGTTCAGCTGTGACTTCAACCTGCCTGCTTATTCTTTTTGTTGTGAGATCACTATTTAAGTGTAAAAACTTAAACTGATGTTTGCATATACAACTTATATCTCACCACGATATTATAAGCTCCAGTCTCTCACCATCACCTGCATCATGGTTCAATGTAAGAGCCTAAGTTCAAGAAAATGTAGAACAGAAAGCAGAGTGTGCCTGAAGTACAGGCTTCCCAGCTGTCTGTTGTGTGAATAATTTACAGCCACTCGACAGGTTTTCTTGTTCTTCCTAATATTTGCCAGTCATTGTTGAGAAGGCAAATGTGGCATATGTTCTCTCATCTGTATTTCAGCAAATTTCAATGACTACCAAAACTAATAAAGATGCAGTTTGTTAAGTGTTCGAATTTTATAATTAAGGATTTTTCTCTATTTTTCTTCTGTCCCAAGCTAAGAGAGATTGGTAAAAGTAACTTAAATTCTTCCATGTGGAATTGGGCTACAAGTCTTTTGTTTGATAACTTAAATTCTAGTTTGTAATTCTTTTTTTTTACAATAAGAGCAAGTAGAGAAATAGCAATGATTCTCAAAAACAAATAAAATAAGCTATGTGCATAACCAAATAAAACATTACAAGGTATTATAAGATAGTTTTGAGTTTCTGATTCTAAGACAGCACTGTATTTCACACAACACTCTGAAATTGCATCTTCCTCACAGACCATCACATTGGAGATGTCCAAAGAAGACTTGTGTTAATGTTTCATTTTCTAAATTCAGATGGTTGGTATATTCAAAACTTAAATACATACTCAACAAAGAAACTTAATAATCCCAGATTTTCCCCACTGGTTTCCTGTGCATTTGTTCTCAGAATTCTGTTGCTTCTAGTGTGAAGCTGATTAAACCTAAACATAAAAAGTCACATACCTTAGATGTATAGGGCATTTCCACAACTCCAAATTGAAATAGCTTAATAATGTGGACGTGTATCACACTCTTCTGATTGTAATATTTCTCTGAATGTGCACTCTTCTGAAAACTCACATTGCATTACTATCTGTCCAAACTGCCTCTGTCTTAAATTTTAGTATTTATCTGATGCTGTGGTGTGCTTTGGTTTTGTGGAGAGGAAATATGTTTTATCCAATAACACAGTTGGAAGCAGAGCCAGCTCTGACATCTGTCATGCTAACCATTCTTTCCGTGTTGTAGATGATAAAAACAAAAACAAAACAGTGCTCATCTACTGGACAGATGTTTACATGAAGATGTCATCCATGAGTGAGCCCCACCTTCACAACAGCTTTATGAGCTGTCCATTATTATCATCACCACATTGTGTAGATGATACAGGCTCAGAAGGACTACCGCATCATCACACCATTGTGAATCAACTAAATTATCCACTACTATTACATGCATTTTCGCTGTGATTGTGATTATCATCTCTTTAAGAAACACTTGCACAAATAACTGAGTTTAGCCTATCAGCAATTACATAATTGTCTTCACTTGAATTTCCTTCTGCACAGTCCAAACTCTGGCCATCGGTATCTTACTTCTGGATGTAGGCTTTTGATGAAAACCACATGTACACAGATAACTAGTGACTCCACTGCTCTCTTGCTCATAATCTGCTTGGTATTATGGGTACAATGTTGATGTTAATTCTTCTTTGAATGTGTACATATGTGTGTGGTGTATGTGTGTGAAGGTATGTATGTATGGTGTATGTTTATAACATGTGTGGAAGCTCCATGTTGACTTTAGGTGTGTTTTACTATTGCTAGCCACTTTACTTTAGAAGAAAAATCTTACACTGGACATAGTGCTTGCTGATTCTATTAGCCTAGCTAGACAGCTTGCCCTAGTCTCTTTCTCCTCAGTGCCAGAATCACAAGGACCAACATGACTATCTGATTCATGTGAACTTGAGAGCTCAAAATTGGGGTTCCCACACTTGTGCAGATAATACTTTATTCCCTGAGATATCTCCCTACACCTGACGTTAATTTTATAAGAATAGATTTATGTACACATGATTTACTTAGAGTATGGAGTGTATATTAAAGATTTCAACATTGACTCCGCCATCTACTACGTACAGTTTTCAGACAAATGAAGCCAATATTCCCACAAACTAAATTGTGTCTTTGAGCTCTGCAGAAGTTTTTTTTTTGTTTCTAAATCAAGAACCTTAGATGTGCTTATGGGAGAATGATAAGTCTCTTTCGTCCCTATGATTTATGTTAGTGAATTTGCCTGCAGGGCCTTTATGTATTAGTTTAACAATTTTATTTTAAATTTGGAGTTTTATGAATTTTTGCTATCTTTTCATTGAAAATTTAACTGCACTATTTAGCTTTGTTGATTACTCAGTTCCACAGCTTGTTCATGGGTCTTCTGGTAGAATTATTTCAACAACCAAATAAAACTGTAAAGGAAATCCAAAGTCATTATGAAGTTTGGCATACCATTTCAAATTGATTAAATAAATCTGATTTCCTTTGGTTTACTTATTCCCAAAAGATATCTCCTGTAAAAAATATAATTTGACTGTTTGAAAATAGGAAGGGAACGTGTCCCATTGGTGAGAATGATTAGGAAGATTGGGAACATGAATGAAGTTAAAGTTAAGCAGACTGCCATTCATAATTAATTTAGCCTCATGATTTGTCTATAGGGGAATATCCCAGAGATAAGGATGACTGTGGTGAAACAATGATTCAAGATATAAATCAAACCACACAGGGTCCAGACGCTACATGACACTCTTCCTGGGGAGATGCAAACAGAAATGTAGTTTATCCAGTTAGGGGACTAATAACAGACAAAAGACAGATACCAGTAAAATCCAACTTGATAAACAAGTCACATTGGGGTTTATTGTATGAATATGGGTAAGAAGTTACTTACAGGAACAGAAGTGTCTCAAGGTGCCACATCAACAAAGAAGTGTCTCAAGGTGCCACATCA
>NC_022027.1:13552875-13554311 GCF_000317375.1 Microtus ochrogaster
AGTATTTTTGAAGTTTCAGAAGATCTTTCTTTCTTTCTTTCTTTCTTTCTTTCTTTCTTTCTTTCTTTCTTTCTTTCTTTTGTTCTTTCTTTTAAATCTCTTCATTCTTTAAACACTTCAAAGAAAGTAAATTTCGCTTCTTTAATGTGAACCAGTAAAGGTTCCAGCAATCCATGCATCACCTGAATAACAAAATGAATCAGTAGAGTCCTTGTGTTGTTCCATATGACAAACCGCAGTGACCTTTAAACTGATGAAAACATTTTGATTCTATGGTACCTTAAAAGGAATTCAGATGTGGGCATATTTGCAAAGAAATCAAGTATGGTTTTTTAATCCCTTCTTAATGAATGGAAAAAAAAAGCTAAAATTTCTCTAAAGAACTCAATGTGATTTTTCCCTTCATTTTTCTAATTTAACATGAAGGAGTCCCTGTGGTCTTAAAATTTTATAGACTAAGACAGCATGCATAGGGCCTGCTTGGGTGAGCACAGGTTTTTGACATATGTATTATGGCTTCCAGTTTAGTGTTTTGGGGGAATTTTTTGGTGTGAGAACAAATGGGTCACTGTTCCTTGTGCCTTCTCTTGGAATCCTCTCCTTCTGTTTGTCTTGTAAAATTCTTATGTTTTTGTGTTAGCTTACTGTACTGTATCATACTATTCTATATTGAAGTATATCATTATCCCATATGAACCTTTTTGTTTTGCAATAAGAGACAGAATGGTGGTATATCAACAATGGAAGGGAGGCAGGAAGGAACTGTAAGGCGTATAGGAATGCTATAATTACATAATAAGGATATGTAATATGAGACAAATATATTTTGAATAAAAAGAAAAACATCAAGAACAAAATTTCTTTATTTATTCATTTGAAAAGAAAACAATCTTTTTTTTTCATTTTACTTACCAATCTCAGTACCCACTCCCTCCCCTCCTCCCCTTCCCATCACCCAGCCACTCCACAGAGAGGGTAAAGCACATTGCTTTGGGGAAGATCCATGGCCCCCTTTACTATATTTTGGATGCGCAAGGTATCCAAACAAAAAGAATAGGTCCCCAACATGCCAATACAAGCAGTAGGGATAAATCCTGCTGCCACTGTCAATGGCTTCACAGAAGTGGGAGGAGGGCACCTTCCAAATGGAAAGAAGCCCAGGGTAGAGAGTGAGAGAGTTTGTTAAGTATTCCTGGGAACTGCAGAAGCCAGATGAGAGCGCAGGCCACAAGAATAGATAAATGAGAACACTGGAAAGCCAAAGAAACACTTGCTGCTCATTCCCAGTCTAGAACAAGAATCCTGTATAATTGGATATATTATTGCCATTTTTATGACCTAACTGAGAAATTTAATTATATTCAGCATGACTAACAAATGAATAAGATTTGATATTTTAAGTTTGTAAATTTCTCATTGGCACAATAGATTTTTAT
>NC_022027.1:13555466-13580243 GCF_000317375.1 Microtus ochrogaster
GTTTCTCAGGAAATTTGGGATCAACCTACCCCTGGACCCAGCAATACCACTCTTGGGAATATAACTAAGAGATGCCCTATCATACAACAAAAGTATATGCTCAACTATTTTCATAGCAGCATTGTTTGTAATAGCCAGAACCTTTATTGCCATTTTTTGACTATTGATTTTTTTATTTCATTTTTTATTCTTTTACCTTCACAGTGCCTACTTTTACTAATTCCAGACTGTCAAAAGATACTACTGGAAAATTATTCTACCAAGAAATGTTAAACTGCCCCACCAATATTTTGTACAACAGCCATTAAAACTAATTTGCTTTTTTATACTGATTTTTTAAATTCAACTGAACACATTAATTTCATGGGCTCGTGGATTGTCCAGTGTCTTCAGTTCTGTGGGCTGTCAGAATTCTGGGTGGAAAATGTAAAATTTATAAAACAAGAAGAAACAATGTTATACAGGCAATATGAAAACTGCCGTAGGAAATTTTTAGTGTTACTGGATAGTTCACATTTAAGGTCTTACAAAAATGGGTTTTGTAAACGTAACAGATTCTTTGGAATATAGATTATCACTGAGTAGATATCTTTTAACTCTCATGGATTTGTACCCCATTTTTAATTGAATTTCTTGGTTTGTTGAAGTCTAGTTTCTTGTGTTCTTTATGTATTTTGAAATTTAGCCTTGTGTCTGATGTAGAGTTGGTGAAAATCCTTTCTTTGAAGGGAAATGGAGGGGTAGATCTGGGGGAGAGCGGAGGTGGGGTGAGGGAGTAGGAGGAGTGGATGGACGGGGAACTGCAGACAGGATGTAATGTAAGAGAGAAGATTAAAAAGAGTAATTAAAAAAATAACCCTTACCTCATTTTATTGCACCAAGCCTACTAGAAATTCATTTAACACAAACTCTTGTGTTTGAGTTGAGACTCCCTTCCATGGGAATCTAAATTTTCTCACAAACATTTGAGAATGTATTTTCTTTTACCAAGTCACTTAAGTAGAAGCTCTTACTAAGATAACAATGTCATAGAAAATGCCACTTTTTCCTATGCTGACTCTCTTATCTGTATAATTAACCATTCTTTGTTTTGGCTATAACTAAAAAATTCTCAGATAAAAAAGTTCTGCCCATTCTTTATAATCTCCCTTTAAGAATGCCTTGGAGATCTATGATATTATGACAAAATTATTCAAAAACTGAAATCAACTGTTAATTAATGGACTACCAAAAGATAAAAGGAATATGACAAACTAAATATAAAAAGATATGTTTCATATGTAGCTAGAAGAGATTATAGGTTTTCATACATATAGAATAGAAAGACCGAACATGGGGATTTATTCATTAATTCATCAATTCAGTTAGTTATTCAGCAAATTTTTGCAAAGACAGCTAAAATGTGAAAGTCTACTAAAGAAGATCTTATTCTTAGTTTGGAGACTCAGGCTAGTCAGGGAAGTTAAATTATCTCCTGGGAATCAGAGTGTCATGGGAGAAATGTTTGTAGGAACAGTGCACAGGTAGCGTTAGAAGATGTATGTGAGATCTGGGACGGCATCAACAGATTCTTAGAAAGGAACTGGGGATTGGTTCCTAGGGAAAACAGTGTGGCTTATCTGCCCTGGAGATGAGGTAACTAGGGCCCTGAGGAACACAAGTGAGGTGACATGAGACAGCCTGATAGAGAAAAATGAGCAAATGTGTCAAATGTTAGAAATTTGTTGGGACATTTTCAGAATAAATCCAAATAAAAACACGAGTGTGTTGAACTGCCTGCTTAACTGGCTGGGCACTAATTCTAGGGATGGTCTAACAAGGCTTCCTGGGGTGCCTCATCCTGTCCCAGTCAGGTTCTTTCATTGTTTTGGTTGATAAGTGAGTATACTGTCAACATGCACTCCATATCTTTTAGAAAAGAGCTTGCCCTTCCAGTTTCTCTCTCTCTCTCTCTCTTTTTTTTTTTTTTAATGCAGCAACCGAGGACTCTGACTACTTTACAAGACAGTAAAATTGTCCCAGTATTTCAGCCACAGAGTGGTGTGGATTTCCATTCCATACTTCAAAGATTCCAGGGGAGTCAGTGGCAAGCTGGACATTCCCCACCAGTTTGTTGTTCCTTAGTTCCTTCCCTTCACGAGCCTAGGCCCCACATCTCATGCCATTTCCTCCTACAAGGATTGCTTAATAAATCACTTTCATAAATCCTCATCTCAGGCTCTGCTTCTAGGACCATAGCCAAGACAAGTGGAGTCTGTGTTTCATTCATCTTTGTGTCAAAATAGCAACTCGTGGAGACACACTGCAAGCACTGAAAAATGAATTGTTAAGTGAATGAACATGAACGATGCTTGATTTTGGTAGGATTCACGTACAGGATATGTGACATCAGATGTACTTAATATTTATTGAATATTTGCTGCATCTGCAGACTCTAGTTAAATTTATTACATGTACAGTGTCATTAAAGCACTTAAAGACCCCATTTGGTAGATGAAATGCTATCTACTTGCTATCGATAATGAAACCGAATTTTTTCCATTCTTTTGTTGAGGTTTACCCGTAAATAATAAATAATGGCTTAGAAAATCTCTTTACTTTTAGTTGTCAATCGAAAGTTGATAATTAGAATTGTATTAATTATAATTCATCAGGTTTTGTAAGATTCTTTTAAATTTCTGAAATTCAGAGAGTGAAATGTATACGTTTTGTAAATTCGAACTCCGAGCTAGTTGAATAATGTGATCTATTAGAAAGACATTTAATAATAATTTCACATAAAAATGTTTAAGTCTATTCATGTTTAAACAATTGTCTAGTTTGAGGTCAACCTGGTGTACACAGTAAATACCAGGATAGCTATGACTGTATAGTGAGACTCTACCTTAAAAAAGAAAAAGAAAAACAAAAGATTTTTTTTCTCTCCCAAACACAGAGTGTACCAAACTGTTAATAAGTATGACAACAAATGCTAATTCAATATTTTGATTACATAAGGTACAATTGGATTTACTATGAAATCAGATTGGAAGGTTTGGTTTTCTGCCAAAGTCTGACAGTATGTACTGTTACACAGCACCCTCATCTTCCTGTCTCCCAACTGAGTTTTAGACATTTTGTTTAATACTTCTGCTTGACAGCACTTCATAATAGAACCAACTATCAAGAATGCTGTTACAGATAGCCTTCCAGACCCCAATTTGAATGGAAAGTAGTAATGATTTTTGTGTGTGAAATAGTCTCCATAACACTTAAGATTCATCGTACTTGAAGAACTACATGCCTATCAAGGCAACACCAAGGGAGTAAGTGAATGAAATGTAGAAGCATGTTTCGAGTTTGCAGCAATTGAGATGCTATTTAAAGAGAATGACAGTTATTAGCACCCACTTCCAATGCCATATCCTGCAGATTTTTTTTCTCATAACACCAACATAGTTGTATTTCGTGAATTAGTTCTTTAAAAGAGAAAAACAATCTTGCTGACAAAACACCAATGAAATTTTATAAATTCTGAAACAAAATGCATTGTTACCCACAGGGATTTATATGAACATCTGAAAAACAAGTTATTGGAGAAGCTAGTTGTCATGTACCAAATGAATTAAATGGAAACTCAGTGATGAAATTCGTCAGCATACCGCTGTCACGTGCAAACAATATTCCCCTAGAAGTTGCGGTGTAACTCTTAAATATAGTTATTTCTGTGTTGTAAGGAAATACAACATGGGCAAAAAAATTCTCCACTGGATATAAGAACTACCTGTATAACTCAGTGAACTTCTATATAGTTAGAATGTATGTATTTTGGCTGGAAATGTGAAGTTTCACATTAAATTTTACACTAATTGTGTAATACAGAATTTGCAATAGTTAATTTTTGTGTGAATTTTTGTTCATTTGCAAGATTTTATGATAAAGTTTATGATGTTATTAAAATTTTTTAAATTGCCTGGCTTGATCTAATATGATTTTGGTCAGTAAGTTTGATAGTACAAAATATATTTTTCTGTTTAGTTTTAAACCTTCTTGGATTTACTTGAAAACTATGTTTGGAAACCAGCTGCCAAGAGTTTAACACAGCTATAAATATTTCCAGTTGTGGTAACAATCATGTTATACCATCTAACTGTTAAGATAAATTATTATCAGCATATTAATAGTAATTACTAATATAGGCACACAGCATCTGTGTCAACCTTCAACTTCAGGAAAGTTCTTCCTGGTTTTTGCTGGATATGGAACCAGCTTTGATCTTAAGGATTTTGTAAGACAGCATTTTTATATCTGAAAAAAGGATCTTTAAGCCTAAACATGCCTATTCTGTTTTCCTGAGGCAAAACCATGCTCAGGTTTCAGGTGGATTAAGCATTGAATGAAAGAAGTACATGCTTACTGTAAAATTCTCATTATTTTAGTGAGTTGAATGTTGGTAGCCTAGGAAAGTTGAAGAAAATGCATTTTATCATAGCACAGTGGACATAAAACTAGATCTTACCTGCAGCTAGCCATAAAATCACTCTAAGAATTTCAGAAATACAATGAGTTGTGAGAAGTTTTTATGCCCAAACACTCATTTTCAATGTACATGTTTGCCTAGAAAAAAATCTGTCTGTTTGGCATGCATTGCAATGTAGATTTTTTTCCCATTTTCCTTTTAAAAATCACCCTTCTCACACTACACAAAACAAGGGGAAAGCTCTAATCTACTTGTGATTTATAGTGGTAGATTGTTCTGGGATGTACAAATCTCGGAGGTTCCAAAGGAACTATTCAAAATATTGATGTAGGTGTTGAAAAATAATGATCCAGCCCTGTGCATAAAAATTCCTCCTGCAAATCAGTTGCTTTCTAATTTCTTATTTTCAACAGCATTGATGGACGATCCCATGGATATATCAGTGGGGACTTTATTGATAATGATTTCATACTTGCAGTCACCTGCAATTTTAGGATATAACAGGTCAGTAGTTTAAAGAACTGGGTTATTCATTTTCTTATCTCTTTGTTAATATGAAGAGAATATGTCATACACACCTGCAGAAATAGCGATATGGATCTAGGTATAAGTAATATGTCTTCATACATTTCAATACACCTTTTAAAATAATGAGTCCATTCATATGACACGCAAAGAGAGGTTCATTTCATAGTCTGTAGCTATTCTAAAATATAAGGCAATTTAGTGTTTGCGGTGTCCACCTGTGAGCGTTTCTTTTGAAGACCGAGGTCCTTACAGCACTTAGTCTAGATTCCATTATAAATTAGTGTTCCTTGACTTGTTAAAGACTAATCCAATAACTTTTACTCATTGCTGTCTTTTGTTTTCAAAATGTGTACTAGGTTCTATTAAGTTTTGGTGTTAGTGTAAGCATTGTCATAAAAAATAGTTAATCACTGTCTCATGTCTGCAGACTCAATTATTTTACATTGATCTCACAGCAGTAATGTTTTGATATGCACTGATTAGCAGTTTGGTTTTTCTGGAAGAAAGTGTTCTACATAGGTAAGCTTGTTTTTTTTTTATAATTAATGAAAGTCCTATTTCAGTTTTCAAAAAAATAAAACTTTAAAACTTTAAATATATTTCCCTTACTGACTTGTACTTCACAGAAAGTATTCCAGGAAAATGTGAAAACTCTTGGAGTGTTTCACAAAATACAGAATTTGGTTGAACTGTTGACTTTTGTGGAAATTCTGATTCAGATTTAAGATGTTCTCTTGTCAGCCCATTGTGGTATTTTTAAGCATGTAAGAAATTTGATCATTATTCATTATTATAGTAAGTATCAAAATTTGTATACAATGAGTATTTTCTCTAATGTGTTTAATTAGTGTTGATTGATACTTTGATTTTAATCTGTGGATATTTTTAGTCATGACACATACTTATTTTAACATAACATTTGTT
This sequence comes from Microtus ochrogaster, assembly GCF_000317375.1. Lineage (NCBI taxonomy): Eukaryota > Metazoa > Chordata > Mammalia > Rodentia > Cricetidae > Microtus > Microtus ochrogaster. The sequence continues at coordinate 13,561,378 of NC_022027.1, forward strand.
ATAGTCTATAAAATACTTATATTTCATGTATAAAATTTTTATAAATACGGAATAATTCAACATCATAAGATCTGAATTCAGAGTCTGTTTTGTCTCAACTATATATTACTATGAAAAAGACAAAGACATAATAGAATGAATTATATAGCTAGTGACCAAGAACAAAAAAAAATGGGGTGATTAACTATTAAAAGATAAAATGGATATGGTTGGAATAAGAAAATATTATATTTTAAAACTGCACGTACTGGCTTTGGGGGAGCCTAGGCAGTTTGGATGCTCACCTTACTAGACCTGGATAGAGGTGGGCGGTCCTTGGACTTCCCACAGGTCAGGGAACCCTGATTGCTCTTTGAGCTGATGAGGGAGGGGACTTGATCGGGGGAGGGGGAAGGACATGGGAGGCGGTGGCGGGGAGGAGGCAGAACTCCTTAATAAATAAATAAATTTATAAAAAAATTTTGCATAGATTTATATAAAGTGTTGAAAGTGTAATATGAACCATTCTCCTAAAGTGATGAATGTGTCTGAACAAACTATTCATCAATACTTGGAATTTTAAAAATGTCTCACACAGTTAAATATCAACATTATGCTTTAGTTAACTTTAAAAAGTGCTTTTAACCTGAGTGGGAGTTATTTTGATAAAAGTGTTTTGAAAATGTGCTGGATTTGACAAAAAAAATGAGTATTAATCTCTGTTCTGCCCATCAGTTCTATGGTCTTAGATGAGTCACTTACCTTCCCAGAACAGGCTCATTTGTAACAGGGACCTTCATCTCCTTCATCTAGCTCTTCTAAAATTTCCACTAAATGATATTTGAAAATATTGGGGCCAGGGAGGCAATTACAGAAATATCCATCAGACTTGAATGTGACATGCAGTCAAGTATCCTCTTCATCTCTTTCTTTACAAAGGCAACTATGGGATGGCAGCTTCAAGTTTACAAAAGGCTGTCATGTAAAAGAAGGAATTCTTTTTATTTGCTTAAACTTCCCCAGATTTGAATTATAAAATAATTTGCTTAATAATTGAAAGAGAATGTCTGTAGTAGCATGAAAGAGCAGTATACTACTTCACTGTCTTTGCATTCTCTAACCATAAGCTCCTTACGACATACCTGATTTAATTGGTTATATAAGCTACTCAATCAATGCAATGAAGAAGGCATCATCAGCTTCTGTGCCATTGCTTATTTGCTTTTCAGAAGCCATTCTAACCAGATCCTTTCCTCGTTATCTTCCCCAGCCACATTCAGAGTGATAAATCATCCTTGATTGTGTACTTACAATCCATACTTAATACTTTATGTCTCTTCACTGCTGTCAGTCATTCAACCCTTTTGTTGACTCAGTTGTCATATGTATTTTTCATCAATCTTTGTCTATTGTTTTACATTGGTCAGTGCTAGTTTGTGTTTCCCAAAGTTATAGCTTCAATCAAGCAATAATCAAAACTGCCCAGTGCCAATGAATACATCTAGACTATATCTCCTTCATCTATGGCTCAGAGAACATTGCAAGGAGGACAGAAAGATTGTATACAGTTCCAGAATGCCAGGAAGCTTTTTATGAGACTGGCTCTCTTAGAAAGTCATGCATAAAGAAACTTGAAAATGACAATATCAATAAGCATGTTTAACATGGAAGAAGAAAAAGTTTCAACGGTTCCTACTCCTAGACAAAAAACTATAAGTTAAGTAATGACTGCAGAAAATGGGGGCTATAGCTTCTTTTAGATAAAAGTCTCCTGATTGGAATACAAAGCCATAGACACACAAACATCAAAGAGAGACTCAGCAAGTTATATTTACATATCTGTGCATTATATATAGATAACAATAATAAGCAAAAACAGGGTATAAATTTATAAATGTAGCTGGGGTCTGAGAATTAGTCAGAAGGAGGAGATGAGGGAGGGTCCAAAAGAAAAAAAGGGAAGGTAGAGTGATATAAATAGATTTTTGTAAAAAAAAATCTATAAATATGATATACTTAAAAATTAATCTCATCATGCTCAAGGTTGTTACTATACAGGTTTGTAAGAAATTAGATAACCTACATCTCAACCTGTGCAATTGTGGCACAAGAGTTGTTGGGGTAACCAATCACCTTCCAAACAGATTTGAAGCCTGATCCATAGGAGACAATCTATGTCTGCTCATAGCATCCTAGTGAAAAACCCACATCCTAAGAGGTAGTAGGATGATTAGTACTGTTGTCTAACTAAATTGTCATGTCATCAAACTGTCTTCTAAATAAACTTAAACATGTAGACAAAAGCTACTGTTAACCACAAGCACAGTAGCCTCTCTTAAAAGTGAATATCAGTGAATCCAGAGATTCATGGCTGCTTAGAATAATTGATAGTTTAAGGTCTATCCCTGAATAAGGCTTTTGTATTACACCCTTTGGGGATCAGGACACATAGCAGGAGAACATCAGAAGTATCTAGGAGCCAGTAGATAGGGTCAAGAGCTGTAAAATACCACCCTCTAGACATAATACAACGTTATAATCATAAACTTACAACTATTGTTGCTTGCACTGGTCCTAAATGAGGTTAGCTTTTTCACCAGTTAGTAATAAAAGGGGAAGTGGTTTATAGACCTCTAGTCACTAATGCAGAGCTATAGACTATTGATGAATTCTGGGAGTGGGAGAAACCATTGTTTCTAGTTGTGCATACAAGGCTCATCCTACTAGTCTCCAATGAATAGCTCTAAACCTATGATCACAATGACATCCCTGGTTAAGCAAGCAAACAAAAAAGTGGACAAACAGAAAAGATATGAGAAGTTTGGGTAGACAGACAGAATGGAAATATGAATGAAACAGAAGGTAAAGGGTGTGAGTAGTTAGTATTCATTATGTATCTGTATGAACCTCATCAAATTTAATTTATATGAAAATGGTGAAAAAATTAGATGTGTTTATGTCCACAAGTAACTTATCTGAAGGACAACACCAACTATCTTATTTATGATAATGTCAAAAATAAGTCAATGTAAGGATCAATTTAGCCAATTAAATGAAAATCTTACTTAACTTATAAATGAAAAAGGAAAAACATTAATTAATTAAGAAATTAAATAGTGATCTTGTGTAGGGCAATTGGTAGAATAACTGTATTATTAAAGAAGAGAGGGTAGACTGTGGAAAATTTTAAGCAGATGTGGGGAGATGGGGAAGGAAGGAGAGATAAACTAAGGATGTATAAAAATGTCATAGGAAACTCAGTATGTATTAGCTAATAAAAAAATACAACAGGGCCAGGTGTGGTAGTACACACTTTTAATCCTAGCTCTCACGAAGTAGAAGCAGGAGGATCTCTGTGAGTTCCAGGCCAGCCTGGTCTACCCAGTGAGCTCCAGGACAACCAGAACTGTTACACAGAGCAACACTGTCTCAAAACAAAAAGAATAGAAAAGAAAACACCATTTTAATGAGGTACTATGAATAAGGGATGATCCTTCTCCCAGAAACCATAGGTTAGTAGAAAAAAAATGTCATTTGCTAGGTTTGGTACACATCCCAATGAGTTGCCATGATTCCAGGATGCCCACCAAAATTGGATGGTAAGAGCTTATTTTGGAAGATGCCCACAAAATTCAGTTATAGGACAGAAAAATCAAGCCTGAACTGAAATGGAAGCTTCTTCCTCACTGAGTAACTTCCATGATGTCAGAGGGAGTTCCCCCCCCCCCTAATTTTCTATTATTTAGTTTTTGTTATAGTATCTTTTTTTGTTTTTGTTTTTGTTTTTTTTAGTTATAGGTGGGCCTTGAGCTACTTTTAAAATTCCATACTATCAGATTATTTGGAGATGCCTGATTTCATTTCTAAACTACACAACCAGTATTTCATGAGTTCAATATTGTGCAAATTGCATCTTGATCCAAGTTTGTTGTATGTTCATTAAAGGTATTTCACTTTCTGCTTAGGTCAAACCATTTTTTGAGCAGGAGACACTATAAAAATGGACTCCTGAGCAAAGCCTAACATGCCAATGCAGTCACAGCGCAGTGAGCTAGTGACTGTCTGCCCAAACACTCTAGGCTTGCTCTGTAAAGATCCATAGAGCTATCTATCATTCATGCATTATAGAAAAATGACATTAGAAGAGTCTCAGTGGTTCCCATAGTTGTATAATTTATACTTCTTTTCAAGAAATGAACTCAGAAAAGGATTTTGAACATTTGTAAGACAATAGTGGATTTAAAGTCCTAATTGGTTTTTTATTGAGAAATAATATTCAGCAATTTGGTATAATATTTCTTCATTGTCTAATCCATAATGGAGAAAATTGACAATCCTCAAACACCAAACAATTTTTCAGAAATTGTTCAGTCAGATAAATAGCAAAGACATTTTAATTATTATCTGAATATAAACTAGTTGCTGTGTTACCAATATTTCATATTAATTGAATCTGCTGTAATCAAATAGATCGATAGTTGTACACTCACATCTCCAGCTCTAAGTTGCAGAAGCCCATGGTGATTGATTTGTTACGCTGCCTATTACTTTTAAATGATCTCTTTCCTTTTATTAACTGCCTGCTTGGTGTGTTTTGTCTTTAAATGCAGAAAACATAAAAGCTTGTGGTTGCCAGGAGCAATTGAACTGAGATTCACATACAAACTTGGACTCTCCTATCAAGCACACAGAATGGTCCCAACAATGAGCAACATGAAACAAGCAATAAATCTTCCAACAAATATATTATAACATTGCTCTGGTTTTTAGAAAGATAAAATAAATAAGGGTTTTGGTTTCGAGTTTTAATTGTTCCAGGTGTCAAGAAGCCGTGATGTGTTATCATTTCACAGGTTCCTCAGTGTACCTGCCAAGTAGAATACAGAATGTCTGGCTAAATTAAAATTTCAGATAAATATTTAATAATTTCTTTTTTAAATCAATATTTATTTAAATTGAATTATGTCACTTTCCTCCCTTGCTTTCCTTCCTCCTGGCATACTAGGTACCCTCCCTTCAACTTGTCTTATTTCCTCTATCAGCTCAAATTTTTAATAGCTTTTTCTCTGATTTTACTGTAACACACACACACACACACACACACACACACAAGTATATATGTCTTTCTGTGTGTGAGCATATTGAACATACTGAGTTCATTTTTGTCGCTTGTATAACCCAGATGACCATTATAACCCTGCCTATAAGTCTCTATATGTTTTGTTGAGACAGGGTCTCTCACTAAACCTGGAACTTGATGACTTGGAGATTCTGTATAATTATGGAAGCCTCCTGCATCTACCTGTCTTCCCCTTCCTCTTGTAGAAGAGTACATTACAGCACCCATTGTCTTACATATGTGCTGAAGACTCAAATCTTGGTCCTCATACTTACTCAGCAAACATGTTATCCATTAGGCCATCTTTCCAGTCCCTGATTTTGTGAAATATACAATTCACCATTATTATCATCCAACTATGCTAGAAAGCACAGGAACTTGTGGTAGATCCTGGAAGACATAATGCCAGAAGAAGTAAGTCAGAGTTCTCTGGGATTGTGGTTTGTAGGCTGGTTTTCTTTACTTTATGTTTACAAACCACTTTTGAGTGACTACATGTGATAATTATCTTTCTGTGTCTGGGTTACCTCACTCAAAATAATGTTTTCTAGCTTCATCCATTTTTCCGCAAAATTTCCTTATTTTTTTCCGCTGTGTACTACTCCATTGTGTAAATGTACCACATTTTTCATGGGAAGTAAAAAAAAAGACACGATCTCCTGAGTAAATTGGGAGCATGGGGACCTTGGGGGAGGACTGAAGGGAAAGGGAGAGGCAAGGAGGGAATAGAAAAATATAGAGCTCAACAAAAATCAATTAAAAAAAAAAAGAAGTATGTCAGGATTTACTTGGATGAAAAATGTGTGGTAAACTCACAGAAATTGAACAAAGAGTGAATACTGTAAGCTGGATGTAAGAATGATCAAGAAGGAGAAAAGCAATGGATGGGGTTACTGTGTGTGTGTGTGTGTGTGTGTGTGTGTGTGTGTGTGTGTGTGTGTGTGTGTGTGTATGTATGTATTAGGACTGATCACTTAGTATTGGATAACCTATTATAGGGTTTATTCTGGAACAAAGCAATTCTCCCTGCCAGCAGTGATTGATTGCCTATAGCTCTTCATCTAAGGTTAGAAAGTTGCAAAAATTTTCCCCACTCACATTTGTTTAGTGACTGGTGTGTTGCTTCTGTTGTTTTTCTGCTGGCAACTATACTGTTGTGTTTTTGTGGGTACAGTGACAATGTTATCTCTAGAAAATCCTGTCACATAGCCAATATTCCAAATCTTTGACTCTTATAATATTTCTGCCTACCCTTTGCAATATGTGTGAGTATCAGGTAGGTGTTGTGCTGTGTTGTAGATGAACTAGTTAGGGATAGACATGGTATGGCCACTTATTCTCTTCTTTTTGATGTGTTGTAGCTTTCTACAATGGCCTCATACTGGGATAAAAATAAGCTTCACTGATGAAGTATTACTACACTTACCCCTGGAAATAATAAGTACTCAGAATACAGTTGGAAGCTATAACCACTTAGGAAAATGTCAGTAGTATGTTCTCCTTTCGGTTCTATGACCTCTCCAGCCACAGGAATTTGGCTAAGTTGACAGTAGGTATGAATTTCCTCCTTTTGAGAAGGACTTTAACAGTCATTGCAAGATATTGGCACCAGGAATGTAAAGTTAGGGATATCTTGATGGGTCAGTTATTCTTCTCACAGACTTTAGAATTGCTGTGCCTCTCCTGAGCACATACCCAATATACTCAATATTCTAATATCCTACTACAGAAATATGTACATGACCATATTCATTACCAGTAGTAGTTCACAATAGCTAGGAAATGGAACTAGCCTAGATTTTCATCATTATCCATTATAAAGAGGTGATGAAAATATACAACATATACACAATATAATTATATTCAGTTTTTTAAAATAAAACCATGCAAGTTTCAGGTAAGTTGATAGAATATAAAAATATACTGAATATCTTAGTTAATGCTTTTACTGCTATGATAAAACATTAATCAAAAAATAATCTAGGGAGGAAAGGGTATGTTTCACTTCACTTATCAAAAGAAGTCAGAGGAACAACTCAAGGCAGCAATCTCAAAACAAGCACTGAACGGAAGTCATTGAAAAACACTGCTTACTAGTTTGCTTCCAGGATTGCTCAATGTGCTTTCTTATACAACCCAGGCCCTCCTATCCAGGGGTGGCACCACCTACAGTGAGCTGGTCCCTCCTCCATCAACTGTTAATCAACAAAGATCCCTACAGATTTGTCTACAATCTGATAGACACATTTTCTCAATTGAAGCTCCTCAGATAACTTCAGTTTGTGTCAAGCTTACAAAATCCGACCAACCAACCAAACAACCAAACAAACAAACAAACAAACAAACAAACAAAAAACCCATCTTACCGGGGCACTGAATAAGAAAATCTAGACCTCAAAAGAAAATGACAAGTGTTTTCTATTACTTGTGGATCCCAACTCTGGTTATTTGACTTACACCATTGGAAAGAACTATGAAGTTCTGTTATGCATGTCGGCATGCTAACATAATAGCACAATGTAAACGAATCCCAGGCCTCCAGGAAGGGGACTGGCATCACATGGAGTCACAGAGCTTATTCAGTAGGAGGTTAACACATAATCACAGGAAGGACTGAGGGAGAACACGGTGTTGTGCTGACTACTGTGGATTTGTCAGAATTTTGAGTTATATCTGGGTGGTTTTAGTTTGAGAATTTCACTGGATTTATGATCCCCGCTCTCTACACTCATAGTATTTACTCATCCAATCTGAAATGTTAAACTTCAGAATGTGCTCCTAGTGTTCAAAAGAATAACACAAATACTTGTATTTACTTTCTTATTATATTTGCTCCTTGTGAATTTTAAAGTTCTCTGATCTTTGCAGCATCCCATTTCTCAAGCCAAATTTGAAAGAAACCTATAAAACTGAAAATACATAAGTGAAATAGCATTGTACTGCCCACGTTTTATGATAAACAATTTTTTAACTAGCAGTCCAAATATACATGTAATCACTTTCTGGGAGGGTGTATATACTGCCCCCATCAATTCATTTTCAGCACTCTGGTTAAAAAAAAAAAAAAAAAGGAGGCAAAAACAACTATAAGCTATATGCCAGGAGGTGAACATTTGGAACACCTCTAAAGCTGAATTGATTTTAAAAGTGTTTTGAAGGACTTAAACGGGGGCTTCCTTGGGTAGTATTTCAGAATATTTTAATTAAATCACAGTGGCTCAGAGTTGAAATCTCCCCTAAAGATCTAAATTGGGCAAAAATCGCTCATCAAATTGACACTCTCTGATTCTTGCTCATTAATGAAAACCTGTATGTGTGCTTTAACTGTGGCCTGACATTCCTTCCAGAGAAGTGCAATTAGGAGTGCTTAAAGGTTTGCCCTGTAAAAGAGTAGACTTAATATTTCCTGCATGACTCTAGAGAACAGATCTAGGACCAATGAACTTCGTGGAGAGGGCAATCTTGTTCTGCTTAATATAGAAGATAGTCCCTCGGATCGCTCATTAGCTGGAATAATGTGTTTTTCAAGGTCATAAGCTCTGTGTCAAAGAGATACTTAATATGTGCGAAATTTTTTGTACTTTTCAATTATGTGGGGATATTTTAAAATTATTGTAAGCCAAATTTCAAAGTTCTTAACTCTTTTACTTTATGTTTGATAGGATTGAGCTAAGTTTGCATGATTTTAATGAATGTTGAACTGTTAAGCCATCTATTTTAATTCAATATCTTTGCATTTATTCTGAACATGGGATAAAAGAATTGAATAGGCTTAGATTATTTCAATATATTAGCTATTTTTTTAAAAAAAAAATCAGGACAAGATGAAAAGCAGCATGTTGAAGTTTTTTTTTCATGTTCTAAATGGTAGTGTATGTGTTTCCAAATGCCTTATTATTCACACACACACACACACACACACACACACACACACACACGTAAACATTATGAATCGTCTACAACAATGAAAGCAATTTGTCATGAAGACTTTTAACAAGAGGGTCTACAGTCAGCTGAAGGGAATAAACTGAACGATAACAGAGTAATTACTAAGGGTTGTTTCCCCCTGGGACTTTGGGGATCTTGTTCCTTCACTGAAAAGTTATTCCCTTAGAACTCAAGTATCCCTTTGGTTGGTAATTCTTTGATACACCAGAACTGGATTCTCTTTTTATGGACTCCCCAAGCTTTGCAAAGGATAAAAGAAGGATACATTTCACTTGTCTATGAACTGGTTTCCACCAAAGGAGAGAGGCTGATGCACGTATCAGAGGAGTCAGAGCAAATGGAGTAGAAAGTTTAGACAGATACACCTCCGGAGGCAAAATTTCAATTGAGTCAGTGAAATTCTCAAGCTGTTGTGATCACCTTATTATCTATTTATTCATTTTTATGCGTTGACATAAAATTGGTAATTTCATGTGATTAGATTTTTTCTAAAAATATCTAAATAAATTCAAGGCATTCACACACATCTATCTGCTCAACATGCAAAAATTTTACAGTCTGAACTTCTACTTTTATGGCTGTTTCTACATTGTTATCTTTTTGCAATTGTTTATTTGAAACAAAGTTCAAAAATAAGCGTAATAGTCTTATAAAATATATCAGGGACTTTAAAAATAATTTCAAACTTTGCATGTTAATTTCATAGTGATTTATTTCCCACAGATAAATGTGAGAGGGAAATGTTCACATGGTAAAAAAAATAAAAACTTAATGAGGAGTAGAAAAAACAATTTGATCGATAAAACTGATTATAATGAAGCACTTGTATCTATTCAACCAATATGACAGACTATACTCTGTACCATATACTGAGAATGTCTTTACAGAGAAACCCTACACCCTATACTCCTAGCAGACTCATAGGGCGGCCATTTTTATTGATTTTAAAAGTGATAGAATTGGGGTTGGAGAGATGGCTCAGCAGTTAAGAGCATTGCCTGCTCTTCCAATAGTCCTGAGTTCAATTCCCAACAACCACATTGTGGCTCACAACCATCTGTAATGAGGTCTGGTGCGGGCCTGCAGGCATACGCACAGACAGAACATTGTATACGTAATAAATAAATAAATATTTTTAAAAAGTGACAGAATTGAGCCATATTGTGATTAAATAACTTTCCATGCAAGTAAGTTATGAGGCTGAGATCGAACATAGATAATTATCTTAGTTACTGCACTCTATGCTTTTAAAGTGATATTTTAGCAGATTCTAATATTTAGTTCCTCGTGGTTGAGACAAATGTGAGAAATATTTATAAAGAAGGAAAGATATGCTTGGGTAAAGACTTCAGAGATGTTGGCTTCTAGTAGGCTGGTTCTGTCCCTTTGAGACTGAAGACAGGAAGACTGTCAGCAGTGTATGGCAGGTTATACCATGGTAGTTAGGAAGCTGAGCAAATAGCAAGGGATGAGGGTCAATATATTATCTTTCAAAGTCACACCATACCTGAAATTTCCTCTGCAAAGACATCAACACTCACAATTCCAGCACCTCCCAGTAATCTATCCAAAGCTTAGATTTATCATTGGATTAAATCATTAGCTACGATATAACCCACATGATCTATTCATCTCTAGAAAAACCTGAGGTGTGTTTCCCAACTCCTAAGCATCTTTTTGTCTAATCAAGTTGGTGCTCTTGATTAACTGTCATGGTAACTAATGAGCTATTGGAGTTTCTTCTGATCCAATCAATTCTCCATATGCAATTAAGGTAACGAATGTGTTTAAGAAACTCCAGAATCTCATTATTTCCATGCTGTAGCTGAATTTAAACCCAGAATTTAATTTTCCATACAGCATGTTTTTCATTACTTCTCATTCATACTCAGAAGTCTACTGCCAGATACTATCAGGCCAGTAACTACACTATACCTCCAGAAATTCATACTTAATTTGTCCTTTATTGTGTTTGTATGTGTTTAATTCCACATTTTATCCTGTTTTCTATTGGATATAATAACTCATATATCACCATACATTGCAAAATCTACATCTTTAAAGACATTTCCTCTTATTGTACTTACCTATGAAAGTACAAGTTCTTCATTAATTTCATTTTATATTTTCACATTGTTGCACAAATTAATACTCAGTGCATATTTTATGTTATGCATTTTATGACCACATATATTTAGTAATATTAAATAACATCAATTAACTTTGTACAAAGAAGACAAAATCAATACTGTAAATATAATTTAAGGGATTTAAAATTTGACTTCAGATTTTCAAAAAAAGTTTTAAAGATTATTCTTTTTATTTTATATTCTAACTGTTGTGTTTGCACATATTTTGTAAATTTAGTGCGTGCACAGCTAGTGCTTACAGAGGCCAGAAGATGACTCTAGATTCCCTGAAACTGAACTTTAGAGATGATTATCATGTGCTTTGTGAATGTTGGGGACTGAACTTGCATGAACAGCAACTACTCTTAACTTCTAAGACATCTCTTCAAGCCTTCATCTTAGATTTTTTAAGATCCCAACAAAAAATATACAGGCAGGGATTCAAACATTTATAGAGACTACAGATTATCTCTTTTGCTACTTGTACATTACCAAACGGGTTATAATTAAAAATCATAAAACATCTATACAGTTTTATTTTTATGTAGTCAATATGGTTTGGAATCTTTCAAGAGCAGAAGCTAGGGCTGAATTGATCAGTGATAAAGAATGCTTGCTGCTCTTTTAGGGAATCAGAATTCAATTTCTGGCCCTCAGATCAGGTACCTCAGAACTACCTTGTAACTCCAGCTCCAAGGGGATCCTATGCCCTCTTTTAGCTTTTAAGGGCATCAGGTAAACACACACACACACACACACACACACACAGACAGACACACACAATGTGCACAAATGCATGGACTTGCAGACACACACAATTAAAAACTAAGTGAGAGTTAAAAGCAGACTTTATTGTCACTGTTGGGGACCAACCCCAACAAAAATATCACTTGCCAGGGTAGGGGTATAGAGATCAGAAATATAAGTAAAGCGTATGAAGACACAAAATTAATATAAAAAAAAACCATAGAATAGTACCAGGAAGGAGTTCCAGAATTGTGTTTAATTTTCCATACACTTTTATGCTTTTATACCCCAACACAAAAGGGGGAAGAAGGCAACAAAAGACTTCTTTAACACGATATAAAGGACAAAAAATAGTTAATTGCTTCAATATTTTGAGACATCAAGTCATTAGCATTCTGTTGTTTAGGAAGAGAAGCCATCCTAGACCAAGTATCCTGAAGGCAGCCACTCCCAAGGTAACCTCCTATTACAAAAGAAGGAGCACATGTATGCTTGCATATCCTGACCATCTGTATGGGCATCTTAATGTCAAAAGAACCAAGCAACCACATCCTGATTCAGGATGCTCTGTTTGCTGTTAGCTATACGGAATGTTCTCTAACAATCTGACCTTCAGACAAGGTGAAAATAGACTCACATTTTTGGGCTTTACATGTCGCATTGTTGTGAATGCTGTTTCTTTCATGTTCTGTAATTTGGGGATGTTGACTTAATATCTCTGAACCTGAGTGTTCTTCTAGAATTGATTTAGGGCATGTTGTCTGCTCCCTGTGGTGAATTAAAAATATAATAATACCTGTGTCTTACTGCAGTAGCATCTCCTTCTGTCTTGGTCCTCTATTTGTTGTTAATCCTTTATACTCCACATGATTTAATTCCTTCTACGGAACTGTTTTTCTTTAATCTAACATGTAGAAGGCATTACAATCTTCTTTTCTCAGATACTGTCTCTATATTAGCTAAGTGCCTTCTAGAAAACCGCTAGATATTTTGGTCAGAATGAAATTTGATACTGGAAGTACATTATGGAAACGTTAGAAATTAAAAATGCTTGGAGAAGAAAAGTAATTAGAAAGAAAGGGAAGTGTTCCATGGAGTGTAATAACAGCAAGAAGTTGTTAACTGTGCCCCCGACACACGGGAATAAATAAGGAAAAGCACCAGTGTCTGTGGGTCTCTCACTATAGGAGGCTGCCGTTGTCTAGGGCCATGATGTGAATGAGGACAGTTGTACTCTTGTAAAAGAGAATCATGTTTCTTCTACCTAAGGACTGTAGGCACAACTGCTGATGCCATATACATAACATGGAATCTGAAAAGTGATTCTGTGTGAATTAGTCTGTTTCACACTATTTTGATGATACTCACTTCCAACTTCTTCCACATCAATTTTCCGTGCCCTAACCTCTCTACGCTGCTCTGATTCTCCACAATTCTATTTTAGTAAACTTAAATCTTTAAAGCAGTGTGTGAGCAATTGATTTTATGAATACACTACAGTGATAGCCTTTTTCTTGATATATTTTATTCATCTATAAGGATTTGGGGATTAAATAAGGATACTCAACTTTTTAAACAAAATTTCTGATGATTACACTCTGAATTTGATCTTTACCTATCCATTATTTCTCTTTGTAAGCCTCAAAATTTCTAGAGACTCTTTGCCTTTTCGTGTAACCCAGCCAATTGTTTCTTAGCTAATTTATTTCCTATAATATCTTGTGAAATGTTGCTAATTTCAAAAAAAATCACCAGATGGAGTTAAACAAGCATAAAAAATGTTTTGCTATGGGTCAAGGCTATTGCAATGGGGGAAGATTGAATTTAACTCCTCTGTGGACAAAAAGCAAAAGAAATTAGAGATTTTAAATGCTGGAGTGTAAGAATGGGAAATTACTGGAAGACACTGGGGAGAGGTGAGTCAACAGGATTAGGCTATCTATGTTTGCTAAAGCATGCTTCATCAAAAAGGTAGGCACCAACCCTCCTCTGGAGACTGAGAAATGGGAGCTCTGACTTGGCTGATGATAGCATTTCAAAGGTGTGTTTTCTCTCCTTTTGAAAGACATCCATGGACTATAAAGGATTTACAATTTAAAGAAGTAGAGAACACATTTTCAATTGCAAGTTTTCTGAAATAAGTGCTTTAAAGGTCAAGGAAGGGCAAGTGGTCAGCTAAGAACCTTTCTAAATACATCCAAATGGAGGAAGACAGGGAACCTTATCAGTCACTAAACCCCACTAGGTGTCTTTTCTAGTTTTACTAATTCTAGCATCTTTTACAAGAGCTGAAATTCATTGAACATATTACCCACTTTACAAATCATCACTAGGAAGTACCTTACAAACTACTTTGCATCTTTTGCACATAATATGGCCATTTTTCAGACATTCACTGACAGATTGGGCCTTTTCTCGCATCCAGTCCCAGAAGCAAGTGCTGCATATTTTAGGTTGATTTCACAAAAGAATCTCATTTCTAGTGACAATTTTATTATATTTTCCTTCATAACCTGAAACTATAAATGGCTTATACATTTGTTTATTTCTCACTCATACCAGATGCCATTAGCTATGAATTTCATGTTCCTTAGTTACACATATCCTCTGTTCAGGAACTCAACTTGAAATACTGCCTGCGCTTAAATCATGTGATTCTCTTAGCAACAGGTGGGGGCAAGAGTTGGCAGAATTAGAGAAAAGCAAATTAGACTTCTACATGTAATGTGCTCGCTCCAATCTGTGCCCCATTTTGTTGACCAAAGAAAGACAAATGGCCACAATGACAATGGTCTCATGAAATTGCTACTACAGGGCGGGGCGTATACAGACTCATGCCCAAGAGGAAGGTTTTCATTAAAAAGGAGGCATAAACATTTAAAAAAAAATCACCGTATTTTTATAAAAGTAAATTGCAAGAAGGGACTTGAGAGCTTGGGAGAAGCAGACAAAAACACTGGATTTCAAAATGTTCAGTCGAATCTTAATTTTCCCAATACTGACTGCCTTGCAGAATACTTGTGTGAAATGCCACGTGATCTTGTAATTGGAAAACATTTGGGAAATCAATTTCTCAGTGAGTAGTTTAATGTTTAAGTTCATTTGAGTGAGGTGTTGGTCAAGTGGCAGTCAGTTGAATGAACTGGAAAAGATCTCAGCCTAGTGTTTGGCTCAAGCCAATTCATTTTACTTTACTTCTTCTGTCGATGGGCTCATAAATATTCATGACATTTGAACACAGAAGGGAAATAGGTTCTGCACAGCAAGTGTTGTAAAGTAAGCACTTCCTGTCATAGATACTCAGATAAAAACAGACAAAAGATGGGGCTTTGTTTTGATTCATGCCAGTTATTTTAACAGTTAAAAAAAAAACAAACAAACTGTAAAATTATACCGCACTTAGGGTTAAGAATCAAAGGAAAAGACATCACTGTAGAGATAGGTCTAAATGACTTTCTCCTAAATTTGAACATAGGAAGTAGGTGAGTTTTTGTGCTGAGACACTAGAATTGTGGCTGAGTATATTTGCTATGAGTTGACATTCAGGGAACAAAGGCAATGACAAAGGGGCAAGATAAAGTAGCTGTTAGTCTACTTTTGAGGGCTAAGCTAGTTTCTGAGGGATCAAGGACAGGTAATCTAGAGAACCACAGACATGGTTTCTGATCATCAGGGTGATATTAATGTGTTCATTTTAATGGTATTATATAGATTCATTGAAATATTTGAAACTCATCTGATTCTAACTGAAAACAATTATAAACCTGATTTCTCAGCCTCATGAAATTTCTCATTTCCCACTTTGAAGTTCATCTCAGCATGGTGGGGCACATACGGAGTCTATTTACACAAACAGACTATGGGTGTTTTTTTTTTTTTCCAGTGTTTTGTACAATAGGTAAATAGTTATCATCCTGGATTTGTTGGCAGAGGTTTCTGTCCCGCCAGGCCCCACAATAAACACACAAAAAATATATTCTTTGCAATATTGTTTGGTCAATAGCTAAAGCATATTTTTAGCTAGCTCTTATATCCTAAATTAAGTCATCTCTATTAATCTGTATATCTTCACATGGCTATGGCTTACAGGGTAATGTTCTGCATGGTATCTTTCCCTGGCGACATGGCTTCTCTCTGACTCTGCCTACTCTCTCTCTCTACCTCTTTCAGTCTGACTTTACTCTGTTAAGTCATTGGTTGAAAGCAGTTTCTTTATTAACCAATGCCAATAAAACATATTCACAGCCTACATCAGCTCCCACATCATGGACTCCATGTATTCTTTACATTTGGACATCTGTATCCTTTTCCTTAGGTTTCTTGGTCATCCAGTATGTAAACTGAAAAAATGTAAGCTTATTGTGGAACAGAGGTCGTGTAAGCTTTTGTTTGGAGGGTGTAGTAAATTGTTAAAATGCTATCAGTGTCTGCTGTAGAATTATGTGACTCTGTTTGGAACTAATTTTAACTCCACAAATTATGCATAAAATCATCATTTCTCTAAATACCTGATATTTACAAAACTATATTTAAATAATAGAATGCACTTGTTTTTATACATATTAAATAAAGAGCAAACTCCCCCATGACTATATATTTAAACGAAGCAGAACCATGACTTGTTTTTCTTTTAGCCCTCTTGTGGCTGTTACAATCATTTGCATGCTTACTAACACCCCTAGGGACCATAACCTATGGCTCTTGTGCTTTGGTTTCTGGACTGAAAGGTTGTTCGTTATACAGTAAATATTAGTAGCATGGTATGTAGTAATAAGAGCGGCGGGGCTGCGTCCCCAGCACCCCAACCGCCTGCTAGCTTATGCCCCGAAATAACAACATACAAATTGTATTCATTTAAACACTGCTTGGCCCTTTAGCTCTAGCCCTTACTGGCTAATTCTGATATCCCTATCAACCCATCTCTAATAATCTGTAAGCACCAGTCTTACCAGGAAGATTCTAGCCTACGTCCATCCTGGGTCGGAGCTTCATCGCGTGTGTCTGCCCGGGAGCGGGGCATGGCGTCTCTCTGAGGCGTCTGCCCCCCAGAGGAGAGCTGTCGAGTCTGAGCTCACTTCCTCTTCCTCGCAGCATTCTGTTCTGTTTACTCCACCCACCTATGTTTTAACCTATGAGGGCCAAGCAGTTTCTTTATTGCTTAACCAATGAAATCAACAGATTGATATATGACACTCCCATATCAATGGTACAAATCTCCCGAGAACCAAAGTAGAGGATAATCATAGATGGAAACACATCATCCTGGAATACAGTTTCTTTTTGTCATTTCCGAAAATGCTTCAAAAGGTCAGGAAAACTGGGTGAAAACCAGTTGCAAAAAAAAGAGACATTTGTGCTCATAGAGATTCTTAAATCTAATATTCTATCACTGATGAATCATGAGGTCTTAATTTTTTTTAATACATGGACAAAAATCTTTGTGTTTTTGATGTATATTTACCTTTGTGACTTTAAATACAGTTTAAAATTCTAGCCACTTTATTAGTAGTTATTTTATGTTATTGTTACTTCTCATAATTGTAATGGGACTATTCCTATGTAATATGTGTCTGAAGCTATACAGATGATAGGCATGTAAAAATTAAATATAACTGTGTAGAATTGATGCATTGCTTCGTGTAATTAAGATCCATTATGCTATATATGCTTATATTATATTAGAATGGCAAAATGTACGGTTTTTAGAATAACTTTTGTAAAGGACTATTCTGCAAGCAGTTGTCAGGTCCACGCATTGTGTGTGTGTCTGTCTCTGTGTGTGTCTGTATGCACACCCTGTGTTCATGACCTAGTAGTTATCAGGAAATCACAGTCTGTGCCAGAGAGAGTAGAGGGAGATTCACGGTCCCATGCCTGACCGTCTTGATAAGTCACATCTGTTTGCAATCTCTCATATTGTTCTCTAGTTTCTCTCTCTCTCTTTCTTTCTTCCTATACTTTCCTCTCTCTCACTCATCTCCTTTTCCTTTGTTCTTCTCACCTTCCTTTCATTACTCTATCTTCCTAACACAGAAAAATACAAATAACAGGCTACGTCCATAAACATGTAAACAACTAAAGGAATTGTTTGTATTATACTTGAAATAACAATGACACGAGTACATGAGCTCAGTTGGAATTTTCAACCCTAAATAGTATGCATCACCCAAATAAGTTAGACTAAAATATCTAGAAAAATACAATTACGATTCTCCAATGTTTTAAATTTGGATTCTTATTTTTTTACTCGTTCTAGCTTCAAGTACAATGGGAAGTTAACTGAGAGCTTACAGCTTCCCCACAAACTCTTTCAGAATAACTGATACTCTTGGAGCGAATAACAATAAGAATGTTGCTGTTAGGAATGACAGACATTTATTTAGCACCTCCTGTGCAGCAGACACTTTCAGGGACATTTTACTACATGTGCATTGTATTAGCACAAACACCACCAAGTCCTGGACTGACCAGTAAAGCCAAGGAGCTTGGGCAAGTCTGAGGGTGCTGCAGCAGGTCAGCAGAGCTGATATTTCAGCCCAGGCTTCTGAGTTCCCAGCACCTGTGCTCTTAACAGTGATAACCCAGTTCCAGGGATGTGCTGAGTTTATTCCAGAGTCACACAGCTCCTCTCGGCAAGGCTCTCTCAGAGCTTTGGAGTCTGAGCAGTAACTAAATTTAAGCTCAAGACCTCTCTTACTTCTTCAATCTAGTTTGCCCTACTTTGGCTTCCCTCCTGCTAATACTAGACTCTGGAATAGTGAAGGTCACCCCTCACAGTTAAAAAAAATATTATAGTTTTATTGTACTTGGTGAGATTCTTTCTTTCATCCCCTTGTTTCATTATTCTCCTTGGCCTCTATCAAAATGCTTATAGTACAGATAAAAATCTCCCTCTCCCATCTGTATGTGTGTGTTTGTGTGTGTGTGTGTGTGTGTGTGTGTGT
>NC_022027.1:13580343-13621422 GCF_000317375.1 Microtus ochrogaster
TATATATATATATATATATATATATATGATTCCTTAATTTGCATCTGCAAAGCATATACAGAAATATTTCCTGTCTCCTCCTCACTGAAAGCCTGCACATGTCTCTGGTAAATGTAGGAAGAACTTTTGATTAGAGGAAGTTTTTCATATATTCTACTAACACATTCTTTCTCTCTTTGTCCCAGATGATATCTAGATGCTTTCTTTCCTATCACATTGTCTCTGTATGTGTTTTGTCTTAAGTTGCCATTGGCTTAAAAAAAGGCCTCTCTGTGAAACCATGTCCAGGGAGTGTGGAGGAGGGCAGCCTCTTGCATCCAAAGTCTTCAAGAGCTCCACATTCAAAAAACACAGATCAAGGTCCTCAGTGGAGTTTTCCAGAGAGAGAAGAGTTTCAGGTTCTCTTTTATTCCTTTAAGGAAAGATCTATCGATACTAACATGCATGATACCAAACCATATACTTATATGGCATGATAGTAAACCCAGAACATGAAGAAGAGAGATATACCTATTTTTTCCACTAAGTTTCAGTGGTTTCTACTTAAAGAGAACAGGCTATCAAATGGGTCCCTTGAAAATTTCAACAAGCCTGAATAAACTTATATTGACTGAGTATAAAAAAACATTGAATTTTGACATGTATCTGAATGATAATTTATATTAAAGACTCCACTTTCATTGAACATTGCCTTACAGATGATAAAATCCAAATACTGGAATTTAGATACAGTTTCTATTGCACTGAAAGTTTTGCTTTCATCTTAGACAATGTCCTTTGCATCTCAGACAGGTCACAAACTCACTATGTAGCTAAGGCTGACTTTGAACTCACAATAATGCAGGTTCTCTTACTAAATTTTGGGATTACAGCAATATAGTAGCATTCCTAGTTTAATATAAATAAAATAAATATAAATACATTTTAATGTGGAAAAAATAGCTCCATAAAAAAAAATGTGATGCTTACAGCCACAGATCTTGAGAGTAGACTAAACAAATAACAAATACAGAGCTGAGGTGGTTACATTTAAGTATAAGATAATACCCTTTCACTTAGAAAATTTATTGTTTAAAACAAGTCTCTTTACATTTTAAAAATTGGGTCAGTGTTCATTATAAATATCAGTGGGGTCAGTGTGATGCTTTGTTCTGCTCATGTTATATGAGCTGATTATCCCAGACTCTTCAATATTGTCCCTCCAGGCTATAGGATTAGTGTTCTGTATTCAGTCAGCCACCTTGTTTCTTAGCTTCTGAATATGAGTGAGGGTACTCGTTTGTGTGTGGCTTGTTTCACTTAACATGATGTCCTGAAGTTCTCACGATTTTTGCTGAAGTTGTTAGAAGTCTACTCTTTGTCATGTCTAATATTTCATTGTGTATATACAGCATATTTTCTAAATCCCTCAGGTTGTTTCCATGTCCTAGCCATGATGAGTAGTGCTAAAATAAGCATGAGACTAGAGGAATCTCTCAGAATGCTCTTTTTATTCTCTTATGATCGACACGCAAAAGCAAAAATACTGGAACATTTATTTATTTTAACAGGATGCAGGACATCATGTTATGTGCTTTATTAATCTTATATCACAGCAGTTAGATTTAAAATAGTTATCCAGATTATAAATATTCCTTAGAAATGTATGTTGTTGAAAGTCTACTTTTCAAGACGCAAACCAATAAAGATGGAGAATGCTTTAATTGGAGCAATATGGCTTTTGTGTTATTTGGTTTGATTTTTTTTTAAATCATTATCACTTTAAACTTGGTCAGCTCTTGTATACTCCAGTCTTCTTAACTAAGACATTGTGTTTCATGTTTGTGCTCTTTGTAAGTATCCTAGGTGATTTCTCCATTCTTGAGGTGTGTTTAGATTTTCTATATAACCTGTTATATTTCTTATTTCTTAACACTTGGCTTATTTCATTTTATTGTTCTGTGAGTACCAGTGAAGCAACTTGGAAAAAAAAGCTAAAAAAATAATAAATCTCCTCAGGCACACCTGATGCTAACCTTAATGCCCAAATGCTAATAGAACCGCATAATATTACATATTCATATTCACACCTTTCTTGCCTTCTTCCAATGTTATAAAAAATATTTATATCAGAAAAATTGTGAAGAGCTTACCATGAACTAGTACTCCATGAATGTATTGTTTTAGAAAAATTACTTATCCAACAAACTTAATATGCATATTTCTATTTTACTGCGGTGTTAGATATTTTATGTTTGTTTATGGACTTTATATGTTCCTCTTCTTTGAGACAAATCATGATGTATTTGAATAGCTTCCCTGCCATCAATCAAGCTGTCAATTATAATAGTATTCTTATAGCAATGTGTTTTAACTAATATAATTTCATAATTATTTTTTGAACCAGGAGATAAAAGAAGGAAGTATTTGAAAAAACTGAAGGTTGCACAAACAATGAAAGATTTTAAGACTTATATCGAGATCAGCTTTTATTGTATCACAGAGGTTACAGAAACAGTTTTGTCAGAGTTCTTCCTATGCTCTCTTGACTGTTCTGCACTGGAAAACAGAAGATGATACCAAGAAGGCTAGATAACTTTGTTTGGTTGCCAGGAATGTCATCGCCATGACTTTATGAGTGTACAAGTTAGTTTTTGTGAACTTGACATAAACTAGTGTCACCTGGGAAGAAGCTCAATTGAAGAATTGCTTAGATCAGAATGGCTTTATGGGACATTTTATTGATTAAAGACTGATGTAGGAGGACCCTGCACACTGTATGCAGTGTTACTCCTGGATTGTAAGAAGAGTTTCTGAGGTGGGGGGGTGTAATTGTAAGGACTGGAGGGAGGGGAAACTGCAGTTGGGATGTAATATATGAAAGAAGAATAAATATTTAAAAATTAAAACTAATAACAAAAACTTACAAGGAGTGGCCTTCCAGAAGAGGTAGGGAAAAAAAACCTGTTTCATGAATAATTAAAAAAGAAAGAATGAATGAAAGGAAGGAAGGAAGGGAGGGAAGGAGGAAAGTAGAAAGTAAGGAAGGGAGAAGGAAAGGCTGTGTATAGATTTATGGGCCAATAAGCCTCTTTGCCGACGCAATAATCCAAATAAGACCAAATCAAACCGAATTAGAAAAAGCCTAGGTTTAATGGGTACCTGGAAGGCTCCCCAGGAAGAAAGAATGGGAAACTACGGAGAGAAAGGAGAACCGGGAAGACCAAGCTTTCCTGGGAGGGGGGCAGTTTAAATAGCCTGTGGGAGAGATCTTGACCCTCTCTGGGGAGAGGTCACCATTTGGCCAGCTTTCTCAGAGGTGGAGTTCAGACTGAGGCAGCATCCAGGGGAGGGAGCTTGGGGTGGAAACTTCCACCCAAACATTTTAGAATGGATGCCAGGGGCTGGTGGCTGTGAAGCATGGGGATTAAGCCAGTAGGCAAAAAGCTTCTTCATGGTTTTCCCACAGTTCCTGCTTTGAGGGTTTCTGCCTTGGCTTCAGCCGATGATGAACTATATAACCTATAAACTAAAACAATTCTTCCTCTTCCAGTAGGTTTTGGTCATGGAATCTGTCATAGTCCTAGAAAGCGAGCTTGGACAGGAACTAAGAGGCCTTCTCCTTTGATGTTTGAGGTGACTTCTTGAAGATTGATCTGTCAGTTTATAGTCAGACCCAAACAAGTTTGGCTGTGTTTTCATATGTCTCCCATGAAATGCTGATGGAAACAAGATTTATTTAATGTCTTCAGACAAACTTGAAACTCTGTTTTACTGGGTGACCTAGATTTTTAGCTAGAATTGATATAAATTGAAAACATCCTCAGTGAACAAACCAAATTCATTAACATGAATTGTAGAACTGTCCTTCTGGAAGACAAAAACACCAGAGGGGAGGGGGATAATAAAGCACTGAAAAAATTTAAGCATTTATATATTAGCCTAAGATGAATAATTCTTAAGTTGAAGTGTATGTGTGTGTGCATGTTGTGTGTATTTGTGTGTATATGTGTGGTGTGTGTGTGTGTGTGTCTCAGTTGGTTTTCATGGTTGTGTCTGTGTATACACCTGCATCTTCATCTCTTATGCTCTCCACCACATAGTGCAGTGTAGTGGAACCTAACTCCCCCCAAGTGTCCCTGAGTTTCCAGGACATTATCAGTGCATGAGCTGGTTGGTTTTTCTTTCTCTGATGCTCATTATGGCCACCATCAGCCACCAAAGTTTGCCTTGAGTATATATACCTTGTACTTATAGCCTTAAGAACTTCATTTTTGAAATTATTTTTATTTTTAATTCTGTGTTTGAGACAAAGAGAGGTATATGCATGCAATTGCTTTTGCCTGTGGAGGCCAGAGACTTTGGATCTCCTAGAGTTGGAGTTATATGGAGCCATGGGTGTTAGGAATCTAACTCCAGTCCCTGCTGGAGCAATATGTGCCCTTTACCTCTGAGCTATCTCTCCATTGCCATTTCTTCACCTTTTGAGTCTTATCTACTGTTCTATGTCTTTCCGAGAAGCCATTTCTGTGCTCTTGTCTCCTCTTTTGACAATGGTATGCACTAACCCTCAGTTTTCCTTCTCACTAATGTTATGCTTTGGAGTCACTGTGAATATATTTCCACTGTCAGATTTTGAGCCCTTCAGGACAATATTGGGTCACATCTTGTGGCCAACTACCACTGTGCATAGTAGCTGAACTACAACTACACATGGTATAATTTGCTGATTGAATGTGGACAAATGATTAGGTGAAAACTAATTAAAATTTAGGACTAATGGAGGGAAAGCAATAAGTTAACACAGCTTGAAAACATCTCATTGTAAGTCCAGAAAATTCTAACGTTGGCTGAAACTACACAACAGAGTAAACATGCCATACATTTTTTATTGATTTCTACAGTGCAAGTATTTGAAAACTGGAACCACATAGAACCAAATGTTAAAAATAAATCAATCTTAAAAGTGTTTTGGAAGCCACGTGCTCTTATAGTTTCATGGGAATGTGTGCAGTGAGTACAAAATCTTAAAGTCCTAAATGAGATGAATTTGTAGCAGAAGCTTCCTTAGAGAAACTGCCTTTAGGGAGGAGTGCTGAGAGTTTTTTGTTTTTTGTTTTTTTAGACAAGGCACAACAAAAGCCCAGAGAGTAGTTAGAGAAAGAATGGATGGTGTCCCAGCAAGGGATTAAGGACAAGCTTTATAATGGAATGGTTGTTACTTAACATCTCTGTGCCTCAGTGCCTTGTCTGCAAAATGAGGATGCTAATGGCATCATTCTCAATGTCCTGGCTGTTAAATGAGCTGATCAGCATAAAGCTTTTAAAAGAGCCCTTGACACATAGTATGTGCTCAACCAAAGTTAAATGACATCATTATTACTACTGCTAATAGTATTATTCAAGAGGGATTCTATAAGGACAGTAGAACTTTTCAAGTTTAGAGAGATCTAAGGAAAATGGGAAATAAAATTTGCATGATACCATGAGCATTTCAAGAAGCAATGAACAATATAGTATGAACAATAACTGAGTAAATAGATTTAAAAGTGATTGACAAAAATGTATTTGATTAAAATTAAAAATACTTAGCAATTTTGATCTAACCCCTACATTTCCTGCATTCCTGTATTTCTTTAGTTTTACTGTACTTACCCCTCTTTGGGATATTTGGCCAGATTTTGAATCAGGAAATCCTTGGTGGAGCTAGAGAGTACGCACTTATATTCTAATAACTTATATTGCTTAAGTGTGAAAGTTTAGTGTGAATCTAAACCTCTCAACAAATTCCAAAAGGTAGATACATATACTCCAATATCACATCTATGTTTTAAAAAATTATTCTTCCTTTACATAACCAGCCAGAAGGACATAACCTCAAGTCAGTTACACCAAACATTACTTTTTATTTCATTGCTTATATTGTCCCCAATTCTTTTTACAAAGTATTTGAACTAAGTCACTATTCACATATTATACAAGATTTCTTAATGTGAGAAGCTGTAGACTGGAAAGGTCACTCTGTGGTTAAGAACACTTGCTGTTCTTCCAGATGCCCCAGGATCATTTCTCAATACCCATTCTAGACATCTCACAACTGCCTATAAGCCCAACTCAAAGGACATCAGACAACCTCTTTCTCTGGAAACTGAATTCATATGCATGCGTGTGTGTGCGCGCACACACACACACACACACACTCATACATATACACACTTATAAAATAATTAAAATAAATCTTAAAAAGAATAGACATTTGTCAATTCATCTAAGCCAACAGGAATTATCCCAATTTTCCAAGGGATTCTCCTAATTATCCCGTTTCTTCTGTGGTCCTTTAAGTAAACCAATACCTTGAACTACCATCAAATTCAGACAAATATCTCAGAAATAGCAGGATAACAACAAGTATTATAGTCTTTTTCAGAATTTATTTTATATTATTTTCTATAAATAAAGAAAGTGTTAAATTCAAATATTTGATTAGTTTTACATAATGAGGATATTGTCTACTCAGGCACATGGGGGGGGAGTTCAGTACTGTGTTCAATAGACCTTTCATTGTACATGAAAGATGCATTCTTTTTCTTAAAGTGAATCATGATAAAATCAGAATTCATACATGAGAAAAAATGTAAACGGAGGGCTCCACTTGCAGAATGAAGTTGAGAAAATTTATTTCTGGTTCCTCTTAATTCCTCATTATTTTTGGATTTTTTTGTAAGTTAATCTTATCATATATCTCAAACTGGGCAGTGGTGGCGCACACCTTTAATCCCAACACTTGGGAGGCAGAGGCAGGTGGATCTCTGTGAGTTCAAGGTGTGGTGGCGCACACCTTTAATCCCAACACTTGGGAGGCAGAGGCAGGTGGATCTTTGTGAGTTCAAGACCAGCCTGGTCTACATGAGCTAGTTCCAGGGCAGGCTTCAGAGTTACAGAGAAACCCTGTCTCAAAAAAACAAAACAAAAAACAAAAACAAAAGAAACAAAAATCTTATCCTATCTCAATATTCACTTTTTACAATAGTGTCAGTACTGCGTAGCCTCTCTGGGACCCCATCTCCTAGGAAAACTGACTCTCCCTTAACCAGCAGATCAATTGCTAACAGCTCCTCAGCTAGGGCTAGGACTTCACAGCCCTCCAGCCTGGTCTTGGGCAGGTTTCATACATGCAGTCACAGCCCTTTTGAGCTGATGTGTACAATGACACATTCATGTCCTAATGTTCTGTTCACTGTGGATGTCCATTGCCTCTGGTGCTCATGATCTTTCTGCTCCCTCTTTTGTGATTACTCTTGACTCTTATGGGGAGGAGGTGTGATATCAATGTCCCCTTAGAACTGAATACTCCACATCTCTACTCTTCATGTTAACCAGTTGTGACTCTTTGTTATTCTCCATCTCCCGCAGAAACAATCCTCACTGACTGATGCACGGATCATGAGTCAGTAGGGAGCTCTGAACACACTCATCCACAGGCAGTACTAAGAAGCCACAAAGAGCTTATAAGAAACAGCACAGGAAGTTAGGAAGGGGCAAGTGCTGGGTCTGTGGCAAGAATTGGGGCAGGAATTTCTTTTTCAAAACAAGCATGTCATATGTATGTGTGAAATTTATAAACAATAAAATATCTTTATGTAACCCAGTATCATAAACATTGAGAAATAAATAAACTGTGGAGAAGAACAGTAGGAAAAGAAAGATGAAGTTACAGAAAATGTGTTGCATGCTTACTCACACTATACATAAAATATTTCAAAAAAGAAAATCCTGTGAATTAAAACTATTAGCTCTGCAGATGTTGTCATTGGCATCCAATTCTCTTCTATTTTTTTTTTCCTTTGACCAGTTTTTCACTATTTCTTATTCTCTGAGGAAAATGTTAGACTATACAGAGTACTATTTCTTTGGTTTGATTTTTGGTTTTAGGAGTGAAGCATTGGTTTATACATGTTAAATCTATATTCTACTGCCAAATAATCACTCAGTACCAATACTTCTTTTTCTTAAAAAAGCATTCATGTTATTCTTTCATTATTCCATGTATGTAAATAATAAAATATGATCATATTCAATCATCTCATATTATACTGATTGACTTATTTTACATTGGGAATAATAAAGCTCTATTCCAACTTATTTCCCAAATGACTTTTATTCAGAAAAAGCACTTTCTCTCTCTCTTTTTTTTAATTTATTTATTTATTAAGGAGTTCTGCCTCCTCCCCGCCACCACCTCCCATTTCCCTCCCCCTCCCCCCGATCAAGTCCCCCTCCCTCATCAGCTCAAAGGGCAATCAGGGTCTCTGACCTGCTGGAAGTCCAAGGACCACCCACCTCCATCCAGGTCTAGTAAGGTGAGCATCCAAACTGCTTAGGCTCCCACAAAGCCAGTACGTGCAGTAGAATCAAAAACCCATTGCCATTGTTCTTGAGTTCTCAGTAGTCCTCATTATCCGCTATGTTCAGCAAGTCCGGTTTTATCCCATGCTTTTTTAGACCCAATAATCAACTTTATATGGAAAAACAAAAAAACCTAGAAAAAGCACTTTCTCAAATTTAACTCTATGAGTAGAAAGAAATATCTATAAATTTTGAGCCCCTTCTCATTTAAAAATCATTTAAAAAGAATTAGTAAATTAAGCTGTTAGATAGTCATCTCAATAAATTATTTTCAATTTTTGCCTTCTTTACTCTCATCTTGGTGTTTTACAAGATCTTCTAATTTTAGTCCATTACTCTGTTGGATTTCTTCAGGCAAATTTTTTTCCTTGCCAAAAATGCCTGTTAACATGATGTGTATTTCTCTAGGATCTGTTGAGTGCTATTTCTGGTTTAATATTTTACCATATGAATTACTTGAATCATTAGTGAAGTGATTCATGTTGACAATGTACCTTCAGATATGTTTACTGTGTTAAGTGATATTTAACATTTAATTAATAGTGAATATTTGTTTCTCATTATATCCTTTGGGTAGCTGGGGGCTGTGACTAATGATGCATCAAGAATGTGTTTTAAGCCACCGCTGCTGCTCTCCTAATTCCGACAAGCTAATAACCCAAGTAACATTCTTTTCTTGTTCTCTTCTTAAAAGTTATTTCTGCCATTGTATTGATTTCATAGGAATGCTGTAGCAACACATCACAAGTTGGGTCACTTTTACTTTTTAATTTAATTTTATTTTTTTTATAGTTTCAAAGTCAATGCACTGTGGGATTTCCTCTCTTCCAAGTTCTACTCTGACTGACTGGTGGTCATTGTCATGCAGAATCTTAAGATGGACCTGGAGATGTATGTGGTTTTGTTCTAAGTCCTAGTACAAGGACAAAAATTGTATCAAGTTAGAAATCACCCATCTAATCTGCTTCAGTTAGTACCACTGTAAGCTGTCACTCTTTTATAGAATACTGCTTTTATTTATGTATGTCATGTTATATCCTTCTATCAGTGTTTTCCTTCTTATTTTAGTTATTTATGAAAGACATTAAAGTATCATACGCACAAGACTTCCTTCCTGTTAAGGTGAGATGTTATTCTAACCAATGTGTCAATATGTGCCTATGTATAATTAGGTATGTGTTTATTGCTATTATAATTTTCACCATTGCTTCTGTAATACTTATAAAATTGTAATTATTGATCACCTAGACCAATGAATGGGAAGATGTATTTTTTCTTTTAGTTCATACTCTTCTTATAAAATATTGGTTATCTAACTATAGGTATTTTACATTTGCAAAAGAGAAAAGTGACATCCTCAGCCTAGGGTCCTTGAGTCTTCATCCATATCCACATAGCCACGTCCCTTTGCCTTGTCATCCTCCTGAATCCAGAGCCTCGAAGCATGTCATCCATTACTTTTATTTCTGTTGCTTAAAGCAGTATCAACTAAGTGAGCCAGAGAAAAGTAACATTTTTAGCCAATATTTTTATTCACCCAACTAAATAACTTAATATATACTTATTTAGAGATGATTATCTCTTGTGAGTTTTTTCATTTGTTATTCAAGCAACATTTAGTAATATACATAACTTTTATAAAATTACTAGAAATTTCAACTCAAAGAATACATTGAGCAAAGTGGTTATTCAGAGAAAAATAAGCAGTTTCCTGTTTTTCTGACATTTATTCTAATTCCAAGTTTAAAACAATGTATTAAGAAAAGCAGAGAAATCATGGTTCAGAGAGTTTCCAAATGGTAGAGCCAAGTGAGTTACAATTCACTATTCATTGTATACCATTAATTAATGTCTCTCCTAGGCTTCAGTATAACATAATTAATCAAATAACTTTGGGGAATCAAAAGATTGTTAACTTCTGTGTTATTCCTAGTTCAGAAGAAGGCGCTTGAAGATATTTTTATCACAACTTTCCTCTTTCTCTCAATTAGGTTATTTGTCTTTCAGTAACTCGGGCTTAAGACAAAGAAGGCTCAGAAACTGAAATCTAGGACACTGTGTTTGATAGCTAGTATTTTCTAAATTAAATATACTGGTTATATTAAGGAAAAGTAAAATTGTTTCTTGTGAGTAACTAATATAAAACAAATCTTCTAAATATAAAAATTAAATGAAACAGAAGCCAAAGATTCCAGTTAAAAGTGACCCTGTCTGCTTATTTATCTATACATCTATATATCTATGTATCTATCTATCTATCATCTATCTATTAGCTCTATTTATTTATCATCTATCTATATATCATCTATCTATAGCTATCATGATCTGCTTATCAGGAAAATGTTATAGACCTACAATGCAGTAGATAATCAGAAGTCAATGAAAACAATCAAGAATAATAAATTAATATTGTAATAATAAAAATGAAATAAAATAAAAATAAATGTTTAACAGAATACTAATCAATAGCCTGTTTCTGCTTGAGAGCTATACCTTAATGTCAGTACATGGCAAATTAAGCTATTCTATTTGAATCTTCCCAAAGTGATCATTGATTCCCTATAGTCATGAGTCCCTCAAACTAGAATTTTAGCTTCCTATATAAATGTGACCCTAAGGAAAAAAAAATAGTAGTAGTCAAAGGACATTCAGGAGGAAAAGAGACACAGATGACTTCAGAACTAATATATAGGACCACAAGCTGGTAGGAACACAACACGAAGATGCTTGAGCCCACAGACCTCCAGAGAAACCTGGAATCTTTAGCAAGAATAATTGTCTTTCCAATATAAAAGATGAAAAACCAGGTTTTCCATAAAGTTAGGAATTAGATAAATGGTCTGGTGATCTGTTATTTGTTGGGCCAGGCCATATCAAACTTGTACAATCAGGACCCAAGGTGGCTACTAATCTAAATGACCCTTACACTCTGGGGCTCCTCAAGCTCCTACAACTAGGACTAGAGGTACCTAATAGTCTAACTAACCCTTACATTATCTGTATAGTTAGAAACTCACTGAGGTTCCCACGACTAGGTACAGAGGTAGCTTATAACCCAAATGACCTCTATGCTTTTAGTATGACCAAGACCAGGCCAGATCATTCTTTAAACTGTTAAGTTAATACAGGTAACCTATCTCTAGAACCCATGTTCTTGGAAGAAATGACATGTGCCCTGAATTGAGTTTCAATGTAATTAGAATTACTTATGCACTGGAGATTGTATTACACCAGTGTAGCGAGCTGCATGGAATCACACCTGATGGAGATGTATAATCAACCCCTACGGCTAAAGTCTGACTTATGCCTGATCACGCAATAATCATCAGCTGCCTGCATATGCGTGAACCTATGGACAATGCCCACCTGGCAATCCGGGATTGGCAGCCCATGCCTACTTAAGGGCTGGGAGAGGTTTGCCTAGGGAGAAAAAGAGAGAGGTCAAAGAGAGAGAGGAGAGAGAGAGGAGAGAAGAGAGAGAGGAAGGAGGAGAGAGGGGAAGAGATAGAGAAAGTGAATAAAGTCCTGGAATAAACTGCAGTGAGAAGAGCTCCGGTGGTGGCGTCATCCTTGCAGGACGAGGGTGGCCGTGACACACCAGGAACACGCCTCCAAAAAAAAAAATTGTACTGTGTTTTAAATGTGCTGACAATGAAGTGCTTGGCATCAGGTTCTTTTGAAATATTGATCCAGATTGATGAAGTCAATATGAACTGAGGTTTCATTTTCACCTCTTCTTTTGCTTCCCTTTCTGACACCAGCAAAGATGCCCATTAGCCTGACAAAGAAGAGATAATAATTTTTGTTAAAATTTAGAATTTATTAATTCTTTATATATTAAATTATTGAATTCTGTGCATGTTAGGTTATAGCATATAGTATTTTATTTGATGTAAAAATCAGTCATTTGATTCCTCCTGCATTACAAGTCCAAGAGTGAGGAATTTGAGTGGTTGTCAAAATGGTTGAAGTGACTTAGGAACATAATTTGATATTCTCTTGATCAAGGAACCCACACAAAATCATGAAAATTAAGATTTGGAAACCCTTATGTTGACTTTAAGGACACTTGTGAAGCTTTGCTGTCTGCAAGGCTGTGTGTACTGGAAGAACCACTGAGTATCTGAACTATGTCATATGGCAGCTGTGTATGCCATTCCAGGACAGTATTGGTGGACTTAGTAGTTTTTCCCAGGACAAACAGTGGCGCTAGACACAGAGTACTCAGCCTAAAAAAAATGCTGGGCTTTTTTTGCACATATTTACAAATTTGGAGAGTAATATAGGGTTTAGATATTCTAGTCATTAGGCCTATCTAAGTGTGCTACTATATTGACAGAATTCTTGTTAGATTAATGCATGCTAGAACACTTCCTGCCTGGTGGGCTATGGATTCTCTAAAAAGAAACAAATCATTCCTTAGCAAGAAGGGCAGGCTGTATGAAAGAGAAAGATATCCTGAATTAACCAAGAAAACAAAATACCTCTGGGCTGGAGATAAATTCAGTTCAATATACGTACAATTACAGGTAAAAGACACAGAGAGACAAATAAAAATAACTTGCCCCCACCTTCAAGCAACCTCTTAGAGGGCTGGCTTAAAAAAATAAATGAATAAAACATTATAAGTCACATTGGGATAGTCAGAAATAACAAAACATAGGAACACACTATCTGGGGAGAGAACAACTAAGCTATCTAGATTGCTTAGTTATTATTATTATTATTAATCATTAAAGAAAATAATGATTAAGTTGACACATGGTTGCATTTAAAATATTTAAAGAAGTATTCATGAAATGTCTGGGGAATAAATAAAACAAATGAAGACCTGAATCAAGATGATTTTTAGAATAAGAAATTATAGATGAGAAGACTGATTATGAAATAAAGTTGTAGTATTTAATGGATAGCTAAGCATTCCAGTGTGGTTGTGCTTTGCTGTGTAAATGATACCTGGCAGCGGATGAGTTCACCATGAAGCAGAAGCCATATATGAAAGAACCTTACAGACTATGCAAGGAATTATTCTAAATTTAAAGGAAAACCCCCAGAGAGCTGTGCGTGTAAATCAAGTATAATAAATGCTGTGGTTTGAGTGTGAACTATCTCCCTTCCTGATTCTGCCTCTACAGCCTGTCACTTAGTGTCTGTGTCTTCTCTGCTATGATGGATTGTACTGCTCTGAGGCTGTGAACTGACAAAGCCTGATCGGTCTTAAGGGGTTTGTCAGGGTATGTTAGCACAGCAATTAGAAAAGAATGAACACTATCCATATTGAGGATACACAGAAGTAGATAGTGAGGAGAGAGAATCATTAAGAAACTGTGTCAAACTAAGTGAGGCTGGTCATTTGGTTAATGCTGATATAGGTGGAGTAAGTGAGAAGTGGTTGAGGGTAATATGATCTGTTCACTGGTTGGGTTAAAAGATAAAGCAAAAGGAATAAAGAATGACGTCCAAAGTTCTTGATTAGCCACAAAACTATATGAATACCCTTTATATTACAAAAGTTGGAGATTCTTGGGCATAACATCACATTTGGATTTTATAATTTGAAGACAGCAGGAAGTTTATGCCACCATAAAAATAACAGAGCATTGCTAGGCTGTGGTGGCACACAACTTTAATCCCAGCACTAGGGAGGCAGAGGCAAGATAATCTCTGTGGATTGGAGGCCAACCAGGTCTACAAAGTGAGTTTTAGGACAGCCATTGCTGTTACACAGAGCAGCCCTACCTCAACTAAGCAAAATGAGAAAGGTGGAGGACACTGAAGAAAAATGATTTTTTTTTAAAGTAAGCATGGAATACTAAGTCACTGGACACCTGTCTGTGGCCACCACACATGCTAATGGCCATCTTTTCATTGAGAAACTTGTTTTTAGTGAGCCAGAATTCACAACTAAGAATGTGCTTATGAACTGGCAGAAGATGAATTTAAACACAGTGGAAAGAAAACAATAAAGCACACATCACAATGAAGACAACAATTACATGGTCCTGATAAACTGTTGAGGTAAGATGTGGGTACGATATGATCTTTCCCTTTTGTACTAGAATTCCAAACCCAGATCTCATGTTAGCCTTCCATGTTTTCTATAGCTATATAAAATAAATAATTTTTAATATAGAGGGAGAACAGAGAAGGATCTATAGTCTGAATTATATAAAAGTCAACTCTGAAATATAAATACTTCCAAATCAACTCTGATATATAGACAATTCTATATCTTAAGTTATGTTATAGGCTTCAATAATGATGACTCTGGAGTGCTATGGGAACTTCAGAGACAAAAGAATCAAAGTGAAGAAGTTTGTTTTCCTTTAGTGTTGCACAAAAAAATGTATGATGGTACAGAATAACAAATATTTCTGATGAAAAGGAAAGAATACATGAATGTCTTACCCAGTCCTTCTACCTTTAACTTTCTATCAGGACAGCAGAACAATTCCTTAAATGTCTTTCAGTCATTTGAATTTCTTCTGGTGAGAATTCTCTGTTTAGATCAGTAACCCATTTTTTCAATTGGATTATTTGGTAATTTAGTGTTTAGTTTCCTGAGTCCTTTGTATATCTTGAAGGTCAGCACTCTGTCAGATGGGGGGTTGGTAAAGATTTTTTTCCCAATTCTGAGGGCTGATGTCTTGTCTTGTTGACCTTGTCCTTTGCCTTACAGAAGTTTCTCAGTTTCAGGAGGTCCCATTTATTAATTGTTGCTCTTAGTGCCTGTGCTACTGGTGTTATATTTATGAAGTGGTCCCCTGTGCTGATGCACTCAAGGGTACTTCCCATTTTCTCTTCTGTGAGTTTCAGCGTGGTTGGATTTATGTTGAGGTCTTTGATCTATATGGCTTGAGTTTTGTGCCTGGCGATAGATGTGAATCTATTTGCATTCTTTTACCTGTGGCCATCCAATTATACCAGCACCATTTGTTGAAGATGCTTTTATTTTTCCATTTTATGTTTTTAGTTTCTTTGACAAAAATAAGGTATTCATAGTAGTGAAGATTAATATCAGGGTCTTTGATTTGATTCCATTGGCCCACCTGTCTATTTTTATGCCAGTACCAAGTTGTTTTCTCTACTGTAGCTCTAGAGCTTGAAGTCAGGAATGTTGCTGCCTCCAGAAGTTCCTTTACATTAAGGAATTGCTCAGCATCCTTAGCCATCAGGAAAATGCAAATCATCTTATACTTGTCAGAATGTCTAGGAACGGAAAAATAAATGACAACTTAGGCTGGATAGGATGGGCAGAAAGGGGAACACTCCTCCATTGCTGGTGATACTGCAAACTTATATAGCTGCTTTGGAAATCAGTTTGGAGAATTATTAGAAAATTGGGAATCAATCTGCCTCAAGACCCATCAGAACCCAAAGGAGGTATACTCACACCAAAAGGACATTTGCTCAACTATATTCATAGCAGAATTATTCATAATAGCCAGAATCTGAAAACAACCTAGATATTCTTCAACCGAAGAATGGATAAAGAAAATATAATACATTTACACAATGGAGTACTACTCAGTGATGAAAAACAATGCCACTTTGAAATTTGCAGGAAAATAAACAGAAGTGAAAAAAAGCACCCTGAGTGAGGGAATCCAGACCCAGAAAGACATATATAAAATGTATCCACTCATATTAGGCATAAAACATAGGATAATCAGTCTACAGTCTACAACACCAGAGAAGCAAGGTAACAAAGAAGACCCTAAGAGAGACATACATGGATCTGTTTAGGATGGGGAAATAGACATGTTCTCCTACAACCGTCATCCAATAACTAATGGAAGCAGATGCAGAGATGCAGATGAAGAGTGCTTAGTTGTGTAAGTAAACACTTAAAATGCACTCAGAGTCATATGGAAGAGAAGGAGTGAAAACATGAGCAATGGAGTCAAGACCCAGATGGGGAAACACACAGAAAAAGCATACTTAAATTAGTGGAAGCTCACTGACTCAGGACAGACAATCAGGACACATGCATAAGACCTATCTGGACCCCCTGAAAGCAAGTGACAGTGGATGGCTTGGGCAGTCTGTGGGGCCACTGGCAGTGGGACCAGGAGCAACCCCTAATGAAAGATCTGGCTTTTTGGAGCCCATTTCTCTATGAAGAGAAACCTTGCTCAGTCTAGACATGATGGGGAGAGCTTTGGTCCTGTCTTAATGTAGTGATGCTACAAAATTCCTTGAATCCCCATGGGAGGCCCTATCCAGTCTCAGAAGCAGGTGGTGTTTGGGGTGAAGGAAAGGTATTGGGAGCAGGAGCAGAGAAAGAGAACTGGGATTAGTCTGTTAAAAAAAAGAAAAGACAACAGAGCAAATCCCAAGAACCTAACTTTCTCGCATCCTAGAGCAGCATCCGTCCCAGCTCAGCCTGCCTCTTTATAAACTCAGACAGTAGAGGTCTGAAACTGACAAGGAAATTGACCCAGTCCACTGGGCTTGTGATGCACAAATAATAGATAATGTTTTAAACACTCCTGTCAATTTCCACAGTGATAATGCCAGGAAAGAAGAAGCGCTTCTGGAGACTGTGAAAATAACTCTGTTGAAGGTGATTTCACAGCCTTCAAGTCAATAATTAATTCTGCCAACAGGTAGTCTTGTTATCCTTCTCTGAAGGTCATGCTGTTGCTCATCTTTTATTAAGAGTTTATGAAAAAGGAACAAGTGACCCCAGAATCAACTCACATCAAGGATTTTCTGATTATAGCTAGCATTTGCATCATGCTGTTTTTTACTACCTCTGTTTGTTTCTGTGTCTCCAGAAACATCTAAATATTGGAATTTCTCAACCATTATTTTTAATATCAATTTTGCAATTATCTATTTTCATAAGTTGTATGTGTTTTTACTGAGTTTACGCAAGCTGGGCAAGCTGCAATAGACAATAAAATATTTTTTTTCCAACTGGATGGCTTTAATTAGAAAAATAGCTGACTAAGCACTTCAGGATCTAATTATTATTTTTTCATGATAGTCATTCAGAATTGCATTTTAAGAATATTATAGCTACACTTATTAATGACTTTTTATCTGATTAACCCACTTATTTTTATTGATGATTCATTTGTCATCCTCTTTTCTGAATACAGCAAGTTTTGTCTTTAAAATATTCATGGCAAGATCCAATTGAGATGGCTCAAAGAGTCTCTATAACACTTAAATCTATGTAAAGGTACAGGGGGAAAGCTGGCTCCACAAAGTTGTCCTCTGATCTTCTCATTGCTCTGTGATGCAAATGTGTCTGTGCAACATACACATGTGCCAACATACTTAATAATAGGTTATTTAAAAATATCCTGTTGTTTCAGAGGCACAAATGGCAAACACTTAGCATTTTAGTAGATACCCATTGTTTAGACTGAACTGCATCTCTTTCTGTTTTCCAACTCACAGCAGATATTCTTTCTGTTTTCCAGTTTGATTGCCGACTTTGTTAATATCTCTTGGTTAGTGTGTTTGCAGCCTTCATCTGTGTAATAATTTGAACTTCATTCTCTTATAGCTCTCCTTCATGAATGCTTCCCTTTAGGCTCCACCTGATTCTTTTTAGGCAGATAGAAGCTGTTTAGTTTTTCTGTGTCTTTTAAATTCTCTGGGGAAGATGAGTCCACTAGTGCCCTTGATAACCAGCTCTGGTGTTTAATGGAACATGCACATCAGTGTTGACGATATTTGCAATTATACAGCACATTTCTTCTGAGAAACTTTGGGCACTTTCAAATAGTGTTTCAATCCCCAAGCTGTTTCTAGAAGTAGTTGGTAAGCTTCATTATGTTCCTGGAGGGTATGAACAATGTCTTTATACATACAACATTCAGTGACCAGGACGGAAAGAAGGCTTTAGAAATGTCTAATAATCAGAACAGTAATTTTACAGATGGATGGATTTAACTCCTATCCTAGTACCCAATACAGGGAAAAATTGAGAACCTTTGACTTACATAGGCTGTGGGTAATGTTCTTAATAATCCTCTGCTACATTTTTATAGTTTGCTTAAAAACCAGACTTCCCCAAACCAAATAATCCTGTCCAGTTACTCTCAACCTACTTACGTCTGTTCTCTAGGCTGTGTCTTTTCATTGCATTGGAAAAACCCCATTTATAGTTTGTTAAATGTTGGGCAGGCCTTCTCTAACCAGACTTTGACTTTTGTTAGGTAAAGTATCCCTGCTGTGTGTTCTCATATTATTTGGGTCCTGGTCTGTTGTTTGTACAGTGTTCTCAAATATACACGCGCAGAATCATTCTTAGTCTTAGATCATGGAATGTATCTGAATTTTAGCAAGGAAGTTTTGAGAGCATATTAATTTTACCAGTGTCAATAGAAAATATTCGGATCAGCTGGCATTATTAGCTACTTGATTATTGATGTTGATGCTTTGACCCTTTTCATGAATGGGAACAAAAGTGGCCACCTGCGTTCATTAATATGGTAGACTTTAATATTTTCTTAAAGACTGAATTTTGCTATACTCTCAATATCAGCAGCCTGGAATACTTGTTTTGCTTGAGAGAATATATTCATCTAATGTAGTAGGAGGATGTTTGCTTGTTTTCCAACTGCCTAGACTCCCAAAATAACCACTGCTTGGTCCATTAGCTCTAGCTTCTTATTGGCTAACTCTTACATATTAATTTAATTCATCTCCATGAATCTGTGCATTGCCACATAGCAGTGGCTTACTGGCAAGGTTCTGGCTTACCTGTCTCTGGCAGGGCTCCATGGCTTCTCACTGACTCTGCCTTCTTTCTCCCAGCATTCAGTTTAGTTATCCCCCACCTAGCTCTGTTTTACCCGATAACAGACCCAAAACAGCTTTTTTATTAACCAATGGTATTTACAAAACACAGAGGGGAATTCCACA
This sequence comes from Microtus ochrogaster, assembly GCF_000317375.1. Taxonomy (NCBI): domain Eukaryota; kingdom Metazoa; phylum Chordata; class Mammalia; order Rodentia; family Cricetidae; genus Microtus; species Microtus ochrogaster. Next base: position 13,599,613 of record NC_022027.1, read on the forward strand.
GCCATTTGTGGGGCTCTAATGTCATTTTTCAAATAAGTTATTGACTGACTTTCTTACCAATAGATGTTGTATTTACAAAAGAAAGTGTTCTTACCAGATTCTCTATAGGTTTGAATTTCAGACACTTACATTTTCTTAATTTTCCTCAGATGTTTGGAAATTGAAGATTAAATCTGACTAAATTATAGGAGATTAAATATATTTGCATAAAGTAAAATATGGTAGGAAAGAAAGAGAAAAGAAGAGAGAAAATTTGCGTGATGCATATGCAGAAAGGGGTGCCCAAGTATGACTGTCCAGTCCAGTAGTTTGAGTCATAAGATCCTCAGATACAAGTGGGCATACTTTCATTATATGGAACAGATAGTCTACAGGTCTTATGTATCTTCCTATAAGAGATTCTGTTATTGAGTGGAAAATATTATTTCATGCAAACCTGAAGCTCCATACTTACAACAAAGCACCAGCATTTCTTACAGAGAATCAACACACTCTGAGAGATGGAAAATGTTCATGGCTCTCATTCAGTTGGCAGCAGTGTAGATGGATTATTCTTGGGTGAGTTTCCTTAGTGCCTAGAGTACTTGGAGACTGTTGGTGATGACTCTCAAATGTCAGGAATAATGCTGAAGAAAGAGCAGTGCAAATAGCAATGTAAGGCTGACATTCTTAGAATGAAAATTATGTTAAAGCATACATTTGCAGTCAGTTCCAAACTTAAGATTGGTGCTGGCCTGAGCATATTCACGAATGTGTTACTATTAAGTGTACAGGTAAACAATCATTTATTTTCATAAAGTAGGGCATTTGAAAAAAATTTTCATGCAAGAAAATGTGTCATCCATGCTTCATTATTGTATTCTAGGTTGAAAATAATGTGTAAGTGTGGTCTAGGAGGTATCCTAAATAATAATTTCATAAAATGTGTGTATATTTTGGGAAAAAGAATTTAGAATATAAACTGGCCTGAAAAGATGGTTCGACAATTAAGTGCACTGCCTGCTCTTCTAAAGGATTTGAGTTCAATTCCCAGCACCTATATGTGGCTTAGAACTGTCTATAACTCTAATTCTAGGAGATCTGACACCTTTGTTTTTGCCTTTGAAGATACCATACACCCATAGAGTAAATACAGAGATATACATTCAGGCAAAAACATCCCTGCACGTAAAATAAAAACAAATATATCTTTAAAAATGAAAACAATATAAGCTATAGTTCAAGACTAAGTTATACTCTAATTTGTTAAGTATACTTTCCCCTTGAGATGTTTGAGCTGACTATACATGTCAGTGATATGGTACTCGGCTTTATCAATCTAAATAGAAGGATGAAAATTATTCAATGAAGAATGAGATGCAGGTGTAAGTGAAAGCAGTCTCTTTGAGAAATTGTCTTGGAACTACAAAGGAATGGTGTATATTACAATAGGCTGCTTGTTGGTTCCCAGCTGCTCAGCCCTAAAATAATCACATAAAAACTATATTATTTAAATCACTGCATGGCCCATTAGCTCTAGCTTCTTATTGGCTAGCCCGTACATATTAATTTAACCCATTTCTATTAATCTGTGTATTGCCACGTGGCTATGACTAACCAGGTAAATTTCCATCTGGCTCCGGGAGGGGCCATATGGCTTCTCTCTAACTTTTACCTTCTTTCTCTCAGCATTCACTTTTTCTCCCACAAAGCTCTTTCTGCCCTGCTCTGCTATAGGTTCAAAGAAGTCCTTTATTTTATTTTTATTCTTTTTGTCTTTTCTTCCTCTTTTTTATTGATTTTTATTGAGCTCTACATTTTTCTCTGCTCCCTCCCTGCCTCGCCCTTCTCCACTTCAACCTTCCCCCAAGGTCCCCATGCTCCCAATTTACTCAGGAGATCTTGTCTTTTTCTACTTACCATGTAGATTAGATCTATGTAAGTCTCTCTTAGTGTCCTCATTGTTATCTAAGTTCTCTGGGATTGTGGTTTGAGGGCTGGTTTTCTTTGCTTTATGTTTAAAAACCACCTATGAGTGAGTACATGTGATAATTTTCTTTCTGTGTCTGGGTTACCTCACTCAAAATAATGTTTTCTAGCTCCATCCATTTTCCTGCAAAATTTAAGATGTCATTATTTTTTTCTGCTGTATAGTACTCCATTGTGTAAATATACCACATTTTCCTCATTCATTCTTCAGTTGAGGGCTATTTAGGTTGTTTTCAGGTTCTGGCTATGACGAACAATGCTGCTATGGTCATAGTTGAGCACATGTCCTTGTGGCTCATCCTTTGGATATATATTACTGGGTCTTGAGGAAGCAATCCTTTATTAACCAATGGTATTCACAGTGTACAGAGGGGAATCTGACATCAGGTGAAGTGTCAACTTGTGATATTAATGAACTATTTGTCTGAATAGATAGATTCTCTGTGTGCAAAGAAAGCATGATCCTTTTAAGTGTATAATCATAATTATATGCTGTCAATAATATTGAACAAATTTATATACATTGTCTCAGAAACATCACATAAATAATGAATTTAGGGAAATGAGTTTCAAGGGCCAGGCAATGAATCTCCTCAAAAGTTCTATATCTGTCCCTGCCCTGCTTCTAAGATTCTGATTAGTTAATTCAACTGAGAGAAATTTCAGGTTTCTATCTTACAGTAGAAGAACCAAAGTCCCTCCCTTGTAGGAAGGACTACAGCATAATTTAGACCTCGATAATAGGCTATGTAGTCTTGTGTTTATAGCACTGATTTGTGATTTAAACTTGTGAAAATAAAATTTAAACTTTAGTGCTATATAATTTTTGTTAAGCTGCAGAACTGCGGATGCATAGTCAGTGTGGTGAAATGAATCTTCTTTAGTGAGTACTGCCAGCTCGTAAATTCTTAATTGACACTGTATAATAGGATGTACAGTGCCAACATGAACATGAGAGGTAAGAGCCTACAGTTCAGAAATTCCAACTGAACAATGAGCAATGCTTGAAAACTGGGCATGTGGCATGTGTCTGAGGAATGCCCTATTATATATCATGTTGGTAATGATAAAATGAACTATGACCTTTATGTGCATATTATTTTTTTGTTTTGAATGCAAAGCCATAAACTTTTTAAAATATATACAAATTTGGAGTCTTCTCAAGGCAAAATTGTAAAGAAGATGGTTTTGCAGAAGATTTTTCATGTACTTTTTGTTTCTAAAGAACTTGGTGAGATTGTTTAAATGGGTTTTTAATTTAGTAGTTAATATCCAAATCTATGTGGTAATTCAACAAAGGCTGCTTCTTTGTTCAGAATATTGTTATCTTGTTAGTGGAGAGGGTGATGGGTATACATGAAACAACAGAAACTCATATGTTACATTAGAAGAATATTTGGGGATGATTGTATTTCCTAGGAAAGGTGTTTTTCAGGTTTGCTGTGAGTATTAATTTACAGCTACCATACCATGTTACTAAATTCAGGCTTTATCCGTTTAATCCCTCCTTGTTGCCTCACAGGGATGAAAGCACTTTTCTTGAGCTTTACTTTTGTTGATTTTTAAATTTCTGTCCTTTTCCCCATCACTGTGTGGGGATCCTCAGAAAGGTTCAGTTCCTTAATCATCCTCCTCCCTGAGCCTCCATGCTCCCAGCCATGATTGTGTCTGTTTACTCAACTCTACACGTTCTTCCAGAATCTCACCTTTCCTGATTTTGTTGAGCTATCTGTTCATTTCCTCCAACATCTAGAAAGGGTTGCAGGGAGTATCACACATATTACGCATGTCAGTTTGAACACAATACTCACAATTTGTCAAATATTTTTATTATAAACTGAGTTTCTTATTTAGAACTCACTTGTTGAGACTGAGCTAGGATAGTCATTGTACATCATGGAGATGAAGGTAAGTTGCATTGATAGAAGCCAATTAAGTTATTTGAGAGTTGCCTTATCTCTTTTCCCCCTTATGACTAGTATTTTCAACTATGTATTTTTTTTTATTTTTAATATTCTTCAGTGCTCATCCAAGTTCTTGGAGCACCTAGAAGTCATGGAGTGCAGATAATGAAGACATCAAAGTGTCACTTGTCCATGCATCATTTACTTTCATAATTTTGGATTACTGTTGACTATTTTCAGCAAAATCAAAAACTGATTTACAAGACTGTGAGCCAATCCATGGTGGCTGCCTGGTAAAGCTTGCCTTTTATTCTACTGAGATTACTGTGGCTAACTAAGAAAATGTTGATTTTTACTTTACCAATGAAATGCAATCTATTTAACGAATCTATTAATTATTAATCTATTCAAGGAGGTGATGAATTACCATCCCTTTTAGCTACAAAGGTCATTCTATAGCGAGTTCAGTTCTGGAAATCCAAGCCACATACATGTTAGTTAGAATTTTTTCACTGGTGGTTATCTATTATTTTTCACATGATGTCCTGGGAATTTGATGGCTGACTTTTTCTTTAACCTCACTACAGGCTCAAGGAAATTCATATTCAGCTTAGACTCTTCATTCACTTCTAACGGCTCAGTACTAATGAAGGTAACAAAATACTCAAGGCTATTATCTGTCAGTTCCTTTTGTCTTGTTCACTATCTTCCTTTTCCTTTATCATCTGTGTCTCATGAATCAGGCTCATGGTCTTCTTATAATTACAAAACAATAGAGTGTTAGACCACCATACATCTGCTGACACTGTGCTGTCTAGCAAGATCTCAGTTCATATTACTGCTAATACCTGTCTCTGGAAAGCCTTCTCAACAGTCTACATCCAGTAAAAAGGTGTGAGTGTGTGTTTTTCATAAAACGTTTTCTAGTGTCTCCAACCAGGTAGGAATCATTACTTTAAAACACATGGGAGTTTTTATGGTATGTAAAATTTGTATTATAATCTATTAGATATCTCCTCAGGTAGATATTGCTAAGGGCCTAACAAGTTTAGCTTTTATATATGAGAAAACTAGGATTTTGAGAGGTGGCATAATTTGCTAAGAAATCTAGAATGATCATATTTTACTTTTAAACTTAGATATTATAAGTAAACTGAGTATATATGGATGGAAAGAGAATAAAGTATGCTCACAATAATTTATAAAAATCTTGTATGCAGGAGGGTTGATTTAATCATTATTTAATCCTTGTTTAATATTTTAGTTATGCTTATTTTTTCAGACCACAAAATTAACTCGATATGTTTCTAGTTTCTGTAACATTTCTTATGGTGATTTCTAGTAAAAATGACATCACAAGAAAATGACTTGACATCATAGAATGCCATCAGTGCCTTTCTCTAGATATTTAGGATCTGCCTGCTCTTTGAAGATGAAGAACCTTCTGATAACACTCCATAAAAACAATCTGGAGAAGGAATATCTTTGTCCACAGAACTAGATACCTTAGTCATTAACCCAAAACACAGACTCTAAGTTAAATATTTCACTTATTTCACAAGGTAAATTCACAAGGTAGAGTTTATTTTCCACTTACATAAAGGTTGGAGAAGTGTTATTGTTTTGTTCTAGGGGCAATCAAAGGTCCAAGATCTTCTTTTCTTTTCTCTGGCTCATTTTTTATTTTTAAGGAGTTGTGAATACCTGCTGAGCTCAAATGGCTCAGTGCTGTTTACTCAAAGCACACACAGTCCTGGAGTGAGAAGGCAGGGGTGTTTTTCCTTTAGGATGCTTGTCCATCTGAGAAGTTCACATGTTAAGAACAAATATCCTATTTTAACTAGCTTAAGTCTTGTATAATAAATAACTTGGCCAAGTCATGAGAGGAAAGTAACTACATTCATCTAATCTTTAACCCCAATGAAGATTCAAGAATGGAATAATGTTACCTGAGTAATTAGGAAGTGCAATCAGACAACTTCATGTTATTTGTGTTCGATTCAGTTTCATAGAACTTAGAGATGTGGACACACCTTGCTACAAAGGAAGCTAGGGCATGCAGGTTTTATATTGAATAAGTCATATACTTAGAGAATTGAATAATCTCAAATGATGCAAAGAGGTATTTATCTACTTGTTTATAATCTATCTACCTTCCTTTCTTTCCCATTTCCGTTCTATCTACTATCTATCATCTAACTGTCTATCATCAATACATGCCTCTCTCTATATGAATGAGAATGAATACAGTTAATACTTCTTGCACAGACTTAATCAGATTCTTATGTTGAAGAAGCTTGCTGGAATCCTCCACAGTTTGTTTCACAGATATAAACAGATAGTGACAAGTTTGGAATTAGAAACCATATGTTATTCAATCTTAAGTGTGGCTCAGACATTTTTACATTGATGTAGCAACAGGTAATACACTGCATCATAAATAAGGTGTGGTATGGTCCAGAAAAAGTCTTGCCTTGGAAGTATTCACCTCAAATGTCCCATTTTCGACTGATCATCTAAGTGCATATGTGTTGCAGGCATGTAGACCTTTGTGCTCATAGATAAGAACTAGGGAAATAGGAATATTAATAATAATAGGAAACACACACGGTTGTCTCTTCCAAGGGAGTGATATATAACCTGCTTTCTTCTCAGAAGGTTGGGAGCAGAGGTGATTAATAGCATGGTAACCACTGCACTATTGTCCCCGTCATTCTATAGTGCTCCAGACCCTTATCTTGAGCTTGTCCTAGTCATTCTATAGTGCTACCATCCTGATCATGGAGAGATCTGGTCCTTAATAAAAGGAATCCCACATTAGCTCAGAACTAAGAAATATAAATGTATTTATTAATAGGTAAAACTTACAAATCAGGATTCTCTGTGTGAACAATGGATAAAGATGAGATCCAAACAAACCGAACCACCAAAACCGGAGTCCAGGGGGAAAGGCAGAGAGGAAGAGGGCAGGAAGCGTTTCCGCATCCAGGTAAATAGTCTATGAGGACACCCCCCCTCCCCCGAAGGTGGGTAGTTGTTAGCTATACACCTTCCCTCAGCACCTTCCCCTTTTGTTTAAATAAGAGAGTTCTAAACCTACTAAAAAATTATATACAATAAGAACAAATATCCTATTTTAACTAGCTTAAGTCTTGTATAATAAATAACTTGGCCAAGTCATGAGAGGAAAGTAACTACATTTATCTAGTCTTTAACCCCAATGAAGATTCGAGAAGGGAATAATGTTACCTGAGTAATTAGGAAGTGCAATCAGACAACTTCCAAAACATACAACAAATCACAGAGACAACTGGCTACCTGGCAATCACCCGAAGTCACATTTGTAATGTTGAAGCAAACAACTTTGGCTAAGGCCTAGAATAACTGACAGATTATTTTTAAAGGCAAGAAATTTTTTAAAACCATCTTACCCTGTCTTGGCAAGATTGGACAGTTCTGCTTATCCATTTCTGTATAATATGTATTTTGTCAGTGGTTGAGGTATGGGCAGTTCTTTGCCCAAAGACCGGTTTTGCCAAGAAGAAGACAAACTCTTTGGTGCTCAACATTCTCTCAGGAATAGATTGTGTTGTCAGGAGCAATTGTGTCTTGCTACCACAGAACTCTAAGTTAAATTAAATGCCATTTTTTACAGCTTTTTTAAAAGGTTGAAGATTATCTATGTATACAGAATATAATCTCTATGTATCTAAAGAACCTGATTAGTCTAACTATAAATATGACAAACATAGATGACTATTGATCTATTACTCTTAATACCTATCTAACTTAAAGACTAAGACAATAAAAAACTATGCAATAAATGAAGACAATGACCTCCAAATTTAAGTGGTATATAAGTATCTTCATCAGAGGTAGAAGTGTACACTGCAATATGATATATATATATATATATATACACACATATACATAAAAAGTTTTAAACAGAGGTAGAAGCATGCATGCATACAATAGTTGATATAATTTAACTTTGCATCAATGTACAAGAATCTATACCAATGTAGTTGTCTATAAGCAATAGCTCACAAATACCAACCTCCTACAGACCTTTATCTGGAGCCTGTTTTCTCAGTTAATCTATTGAATTTATCTTTTTTTTTTAACAGGCTTAACTCACTTTTATTTTCCTTGTATAAAAACCCTTACGTGGTGGCCACAGCTGGAGCCTGGGTCCTCTGAACAGAGACTCTGGTGTGGGTTTTCACAAGATGCTCAGTGAATTCCTTATTGAATTTATCTTTATGGAAGATGTCACATCTGCTTCACAAAGAGTTTCAGTATAGTCATATATTGAGCAATATTTTGGCACATGGAATTGAGTTAATTATCACCAGGAAATCTTTTTTCAAAGTGTTCTATGCTTAAATATGAACATAATAAACTACTATAGATCAGACTCTCAAAGTTTGAACCAATGTCAGTTACTGCTTCTTGTTGAACTGAACTGCCCTTTTGCCTTACATGGAAGAATACTCTGCTAGCTGTGGTGTTTGCAGAGACCTCTGTACATATGAACAAACTTTTAACCATGTTCATTGAGAATAAAAATGCCTAGAGACAGGTTAATGAGATGGATTTTCAGGTAAAGGTGTTTGCTTTACAAACATCATGACCTGAATACATTGACTGGGACCCACATAAATGTAGAGGAAGAGAACCAACTCCATAAAATTCACCTTTGACCTTTACATGTGTTCTATGGCAAACTGGAGTATGCATAAACATGCATGCATGCATACACATCACACAAATACAATGCACTCATAACAAATTAATATGTTAGAAAAATGCACACAGATTATCTTGTGCACTGGATGAAATTTTCTCGGTACTGTGAAATGCAGTGCACGAACTGAATGACTTTGACATATATAAAAGTTTTTTTCTAAAGTTATTAAGCTCCTTTTTTCTCCATTTCCATGAAAAAGATTTGTTGAACAGTCCCCTTTGTCTAGGAGAAGAGAAAAACAGGAAAATGGCAGCGCGATCTGAAGAATCAAGGTTGACAGACAGGTGCAGGAGGTTTTTAGAAACAACAATGAACAATGGCTGTGAGAAACGTCTGGGGAGAAGGTGAGGCTCAGAAGGCCACACAGAAAGTTTCAGATTTTTATGTAGCATAACCAACACCATTAATAGATGATATACTGAAATTAAAAACATTTTGTACCCATAATCAATTATTCCTGAAAACTTTTGCACATGACTGTCTATAGCAGCTTACCTTTCTTCCTTGTGAATGCTTCTGTTTGGTCAAACCACAATACTTCTTGTAATGTTCTTATAATGCATCCATACTAAAAAAATTTGGTAAGTGTATAGATGAAAAGCATCATGTTTTCTTGGATACACATCTGCAGATATATTTAGTTAATGTGTGGTAAATCAAGGTGACTGGTGACACTTATCCATTTCTCTCCATTTCCAACTCAGTATCAGGTTTGAGAATGCAAATAGAGATGCAGCTGATCAGAAGGAATCAAGCTTGGACATGCACAATCTGTGCTTGATGCTGATTTTGAAGAGTTTCTCTCTGATTTTTTCTTTTCATTTTTCTGCTAGATGCTGCCTAACTCATTTCTTTGGATGAGACTGGTTACTTGGCAACAACACTCCTTCTTCCTAAATCTTAGTAAATCCTATTAAAGATGACATGATTGTGCTAACTGTAATCAGAAAAGAAATGAAACAAGTTTTCAAAACACGGTTGGTTATAAAGAAATACATGGTCCACTGTAGTTATAACCTACCACACAGTAAGGAGGTTAAACTGGGCTGCCTGACTGGGAGAGTTACAAGGAAGTACAAAGCCAGCTGCTCTACATCTCACTGGATTTGGGAGCTAGAGTACGTGGGAAGAGATTAGAAGTGTGGTGGTCCAGGGCCCATACTGTACAGGAACAACATGAGAAACCTATAGCCATTTTCTTTTCATGTGAGAATTTCAATCCCAATTCAGAGACAGCAGAGGAATTTTTTATTTAAAAAAAGCTTATGTCTGCTTTCAGATGGGATCTAATGCCAAGTGAACAGTCGTAGAGTTTTTCTGAACTTCTTTCACAAGAGTAGATGTGTTTGAAGTGGGATGCTTCTCTGTATACTGTGGATGTATCTTATTAGCATTGGTTAATAAAGAAGCTGATTTGGCCTATAACCAGGCAGAATATAGGTAGGTAAGAAATCCGAAAAGAGAGACAGAAAAGAAGGCAGAGTCATGGAGATGCCAGCAGTTGCCCAGGAAACACGATGTCAGGTAACAAGCCATGGGCCTTGTGGTAAAATACAGATTAATAGAAATGGGTTAATTTAAGATATAAAAGCTAATTAGTAGTAAGCCTGAACCATTGGCCAAACAGTGTGTAATTAATATTAAGACTCAGAGTGGATATGAAGTGGAAGAGAAACCTCCTGTTAAAGGTGCTTCCTTCTTTTAGCTAGCCTTTTATTCAGGTTTTCCTTTAACGTGGTCTCAGATACACAGTTGTTTATAGTTCTAATCCTATGGGCACGGAAGGCAGAACACCACAGTTTATTGTCCCTAGGACAAAGCGAATCAGTGTGCTCACAAGACCCTCACCACTAGACAGTTCTGTTTTATTATCAAGTAGAAATCTTGAAATCCAAAATGTCTAAAGCACAATTCCTGGCTTTCTCTCTAAATCAACTGTTGAGGATAACTGCCAAACGTCATCTCTGTGCCTTGTCTTTTCCCCTTGCCTCCCATGCTGCTCCTCAGAAATGCTTAGTAGCCCTTCTTCCGTTTCCCAAAGTCCCACTCCTCACCATCTTCCCCACTCCTGGGAGAGGTGAAACTGCAGCTATGTCTGATCTGTATTTCCACACCCCTTCCTTCCCGTCTTTTCACCTAGTTCATTTTCCCTATGTTTTCGTTTTCCTCGACTGAGAGAGCAACCTGATCTCAAAAACATTTCCATCCTCTCTTAGCATTCTCTAGCTCTAACAATGAGCAACATGGGCACACTGAAGTAAAGACTGGATGCTGGGAGCTAAGGCAAGGCAGTGCATAGCAAACAGCAAGTATCCACTGCCGACTGGATAGAATAAAGCTAATAGATCTTAGGATTCTAGGATTGTGTCTGAGCAGCTTAGAAATATAATTCAGTCTGGGGGAAACTATAGAAAGCTACAGAATGTTTGGTGAACTGGTAGACGTCAACAACAACAAAAACCGTATAGTTAAAAGTGGCATGAGAGAAGGAAATGTAATATATATATATATATATTTGAATGGAAAGAACTACTTTAAATTAAAGGTAGGAATATGTAGTGCTTCGATTGTTAGCGTGATAGCATAGCCTGTGAAGTATTTTTTGCCCTGGAGGGGTTCTAGTTATTTTCAGCAAAATTTTAACTGAAAGAAGGAGAATTCTCACTCTGGAGCAGAAAAAGACTTCTAAACTACAAAGAAATACAGGCATATATAGAATAAAAAGAACAGACACAAACTGATGAAGCTGGAGATGCACTTTGAGAAAGGCTGTCGTACTAACGAAGGACAGTAGATGGCGGTGGTGTGCCAGGAGAAAACCGGGAGCTTTTAGCTCGGCCTAGAGGAGGTAGCTTGTGCAGGTGCATACTAAAACAACACTAATTTGTCGGAGGAACTGTAAATTGTATTCCTGATTCTCATATCATTATTAATTCATTTTGTATTCATTATCATATGGCAAATTCATTTGGCAGTTACGCAGATGTCAGAGTGTGGGCAACTCCCGGAGTGAGCCATGCGGGTTCTAACCAGGCTGCCCATGTACTGACTTCGGGCAAGCATAAGTGAAGAGACGAGATGCGTTTTTAATATCCGAAGATCTGGGCTGTGGATTGGAGCAGATACTGTCCAGCAAACAACTTATAGAGTGTGTCTGTGTCTGCCGTCTGCCCATTATTTCCTCTTGAGTAGTTATCCCAGACTAAGTCTGACAAGAAAATTTAGTTTAGAGACGCTCTGACTGAGATAAAAAATTAATAATCTTATTGCTGACCCAGCCAGTAAGGGTAAGACAGATGATTTTTTAATAGCACGCTTCAGACGTCTGGTTTGCATATTCTGGTAGAGTAGAAAGTCTTACAGATGGGATGAGGAGGGGTTTGGAACTGGTGTTTCCACTAACTAGCTGTGGGACTTAGGGAAAATCAATTAACCTTCCCAGGCCTCAGACAGCAATCTGTAAAATGAAGGGACTTCATGACATCATCCTCAAAGTTTAGTCCAGTGCTAAAACGAACAAGATTTCCTGATAGGGGAGAAAAACACAGAGCTTTGAAACTCTGAGTTCTCTGTGACCTACTTCAAATCAGAAGAGCTGTAAAGCTTGTCATGAATCGCAAAATGTGTATCATCTGCGAGTAAATGCACCTCAAGCAGTTGGTTACAAGTGTGATTTATCACCAGCGGCTGGGGCAGCGTCACAGGTATGTGAGAGCACTTGGTTTTGAGACTGTCTCGAAGTCTCGGAAATGACAGAAGAGGAACTTCGGGAGCGAGTTATAACTTCAGGTCTGCTTTCTCACAAATGAACACAATTTGACAAACTAGGCTTCGTGCTGTGTCCTGCACTACCCAAATGTGAGAAACGGTGATCTACCTTGCAGCACCCCTCAAGACTAAACCAGATTTTCCATGCTAGAAACACAGCAGGGGCAAAGAAAACCACACTGACTCTTTCAAAACAGCAAGCTTTTTTCTCCACTGTGTGTTTGGAGGCTGAGCTCTCTGGGATGCTTTCTGTACTTAGATGTGTTTTCTGATGGAGACAGGAAATAGCAAACTAATTAGTCAGTCCCAGGTGGAGTGATAACCTCGAAGTTAAAGAGAGTAAACAGATAAAAATGACCTTGTGCCTGGAGGAAAACCACTTTGACTCATGCTAAAAAAGATGGATTTTTACATAAAGTTGTTGCAGATTTGAGTTTCTTCTTTGGGTATGTGTCTATTGATATAAATTGGCTCTATTTTAAATTGGGACCCCTGTTGTCGTTATGGTGCACTTTAGTTTCTTATTTTGGATTGTCAATTATTATCTATTCAAATATACATTGAATACCCATACCTTTACCCTAGGAAGATGTGCAATGAAATATTACTATATAAGTAAACCCAAGTAACACAGTGGTTACTTCAAAGGACCAATGACTATGATAATACCTGTATGAAACGTGAGAAACTGATCTTTAAGTAAGGGTGGTGCCTATAAAGGTAGCTGTTAGAAAGAGAGAGATGTCTGTTACAGATCTCAGACTTCCATCTCAGTAGAAATGAATTGATAAGTGTTCTAAAAAGAACAAATACTCCCTCATGCATCAATGTTGACACTGTTTCTTCAGTCAGATTAGCCAGCAGATGAAAGAAATTTCAGTGTTGCCACATGTCCCTATGTAATTCCAGGCTCTTGAATGATGTGGGATTTCCCTCTATGGGCTGTGATTACCATTGGTTAATAAAGGAACTGCTCTGAGCCTGTAGCAGAGCTATAGAGGAATAGAGCTAGGAGGGAAAAAGAAACTGAATGTTGGGAAAAGAAGGGCGGAGTCAGAGAGAAGCCATGTAGTCCCGCCCTGAAGCTGAAACTTTAGCTGGTAAACCACAGTCACGTGGCGATACACAGATTAATAGAGATTTTTTGTTTATGATATGAGTTAGCCAGAAATACGCTTAGACTATTGACCAAATAAATGGTATCGCAAATAATACGGTTTATGTGGGATTATTTTGGGACTGAGCAAGTCGGGAAACAAACAAGTGACCTTATAGCAACCCTTGAATAGTTACAAGTACTGGATCCATTGGTGGAGAACATTTGAGTATTTCATTAGGGTGTTGAGACCTTTAAGCAGAGACCCCTTAGTCCTCCTGCAGAGCAGGGAGTTTTAAGATGCTCTGAGCACATGCTTGGTGAGTAAAGATTCTGAAAGTAACCGTGTGTCACTGTGAAGTGCTGCAAACAATGCTGCAGGAAGGACATCTGGGGGGATTATAAAGGGTTTCTGTGCTAAGATAAGACCAGAGCACGAAAGTATCTGGAAGACAGGTTGAAAGAATTTCAAGCTAAAAGACAAAAGTAAATGAAATAGCTTAAGATGTTAAAACCCATGGTTCTTATTGAACATTAGCATGGTATAACTAGAAAAATAAATGATGGTCAAGGTTACACTGTTGGGCATCTGGTGAAAAAGTAGAAGAGGATTTTGAGGGATATTCGGAGGGAATAGCATATGTCTGTATATGAGACAAACTGAGTCTTGAATTATTTCTTACAGATACTGTGTAGTTTTAATTTTGGAGTTTCATTTTGAATAATGTTTTCTTTGGCTTTGAAAGTAGGGAAATACAGCAAATTCATGTTTTCACTGTGAAATTCTGGGATGTTACAAAGGAGTGTGGAAGAGATATGGCAATGGTTATAAATTGTAGCAAAAATTATTCCCAGTAATAAAAATCTGAAATTGTAATAAATTTAAATTCTAACAATGGCCTAGTCATTTTTAAACTTAGAAGAAAAATTTCAAGTCTGGTCTTTAAGTTTCCATAATATTTTAATTTAAAATTAAAGAAAAAAATCTTAGAGTTAACTCCTGAAGAAACTATAATTTGAATTTTTAAATCTTTTATTTTTTTTCCCTCCTGTCCAGTGCTAGTCACAATCCAAGGGGAGCTGTCACCTTTTGTAGCTGGAGATTTCAAGTAATTTGATTCAAGCTCTCTCGTGTGCCTTGACTTAAAACAATTAGAGGCACAGAGATTTTTATACCATTGATATCATACCCTTAATACAGGTTAGTCTAGTTTCCAACCTTATTACACAAAAGTATATTTGCAACACATGGGTCAACTGGACTCAGTTTACTATTAATGATGAGAGAGAGAGAGAGAGAGAGAGAGAGAGAGAGAGAGAGAGAGGAATATACTGCCTGCCTCACTTCTTACCATAATCTTGATCCATCATCCCCTCTTGTCCCAAGTCTGAGACCTAGGAATTTAAGGTTTGTTATCAGTTAGTTCTAGTACCACACATGTCAGATAGAGACTAGAGGAGCCACCGCTGTATCTCAGGTTCTGTCTCTCAATGTGACCTTTCAGGTATTTGAACCCACTGAAGTCTTTGCAAAAATACTTGACTGATGCTGGCACTATTTTTTTTCTTTCTTTTTTATTTTTTTGTCCATATTTTGGAACATTTAAAATTTCCCTTTTGTAGCCTAGTGAGGCTTCTTATCCTCAAATCTCTTTTATTCATGGAAGTATCAACCTCAGGCTTCTTGTCTGAGCTGCTGTTGTAACTTTGGAAAAAGCTGCAGTGAAGATTCAGACTTCCTACTAGCTGATTCCCAAATTACCCTTTCCTTGGCTTTGCTTTTGAGTCCCTCAGAATTGGAACAATTCCTTGGGCTTTGATGGCAAATATACCTTTTCTGTTGGTTTATATTGGTCTGCTGCTTGGATGCTTTCATCTACTCTATTTTCTTCTGAGAATCCTTGAGAAGTTCTGGATATTCCATTTCCTAGTAAATAGACTTCTTTCCTCCCCCACATGATAGAAGCGAACATTGTTTCTAATGTTTGATTATCTCTCTTAACTTTACTCCCTGCCTCACTTTCAGATTCTTTTTTTTTTTTTTTTTTTTTACATTGTACGTTAGCACTTGTCTGGTGAGGATCCTGAGAAACAGACATATTAGCCTGTTCTGGCTCAAATCCATCATTAGGCATGCTATAACCATTTGATTTTTTAGGTCTTCTTTTTGTTTCTTATACTCTTTGACTTATTTTTGAGTTTGCATTGACCAAGGTTCTCTAGAATTATAGAACCAAGAGGATTATTGGCTAGATACTTAGGCTAGATAGATGAGAATGGATTTACCAGGGAAATTTCCTCAAGAGACTATGGGGAATGAACAGTCCCATGAAACGCCAACTGGATTGTTTTAGGAAGCTGATACCCTGGTCTTGTTCTAAATCCAAAGGCTTCAGAATCAGGGAAGGCAATTGCTTCACTTCTAGTTTGATGAGGCTGAAAGTCTGAATTACCAAGTGCTCACTGCTGAAAGTCCTGGAGTGCAAAGTGAACAGAACCTGGACCATTGATGCCCAAGGGCAGGTGACAAAAAGTGTCTCTGAAGGACACAGTGAGTGAGCTTTCCCTCTGTCTTGTTGTTTTACCTCTATTCCTAGCATTTTGAGTCATGCCTCCCTGAATTGAGAATGGACCTTCCATGTTGAGTCTAGGGATTCATGTGCCAATCTTCTCTGCAAGCATGTCTTCACAGCTGTTTAGGCAATCCTGAATTCCATCAACTTGATACCTAAAATTAAATGCACATTTCTTCTCTCGTCAGTAAGGAATAAGCTTGATCCCTAATCCTTGATCTCTAATCTTTCTCTGTGCAGAAATGTGTTGTCCTGTTTATTTTTTTATTTTTATTCCTTTTATGCCATAAACTTATCTTTGAACTTTCTTCTTTTCCATCTCTTCCTCTTGGATGTAAGATCCATATAAATTTGTGGCTGATGTTCTTTTTGTATCCTAAGGTCTTGAGCAGTACCAGACAAATAGTAAATGCTCAAGGACTCAGTTGAATGAACTTTTAGTAGGCAGGGAACAGCATGACCATGGTGAAGTAAGGCTGGTAGTACAGAGAGTGCTTTGTGATTTGACTGGTTTTCCTTCCAAAATGTGAGATAACCTGTAATGGCTTCATGCGGCTTTCCCAGTCTTCGCGAGGTTCTTCCCTAACTGCAATGGCTGGAGGCTTCCCATCTGCAGTTACAGGATGATGCCTTTAAATGCTTTCTTCAATGTGTTCTTCTAGGGAAGTCACTCAAGCTACTGCTGAGAAATTTCACCGTTGCCGGAGGAAGAACATTTGCTGTAGATGAAGCTCATCTTCCCTTTCATATAGTTTCGATTTGGTGGCAATGACTTTAAGGTACCTCATAGTTAGGTCTCCGTGTTTCTTGATTCTGTGCTGTTTTCAAATGGAGACCCAAGTTATGAGCCATAGCCTTTTACAGTGTTTTAAATGTGCTAATCTGTTTCCTTGTCTTTTTCAAGTTATCTGCAAATCGTTTTTTTAAAAGGAAGGAAAGTGGCAAATCTTTGTGATAAACTTGGTGTCATTTCTTTCAAGGCACCTACTCATTAGCCCTTTCTAGCATATGATGTTTCTTATCCTTGCATCTGATCATTTATTGATTATTCCAATCAAGCATCTTTCTTTTTATGAATTAATTTCTAGAAGTTAGTTTTTAGTTGGATCCTATTCAATGACCAAACTGGCCTGCAATATAGGAGATGTTTCAAGGTGAGACTGTGTTAGCTAAGTCTCCGCTATTAGCTCTTGGCAGGTCTCATGTGGCATTCTTTTTGGAGCTGGATGCCCTTTCCAATGTGGAAAGAGGAAGGAATTTCAAGCAGGTAAACTAATGGCTTCTGTTAATGTCAAACACGAGCAGCACAAAGGCTAAAGCTGCTCCCCCTTGTTTTATAGCCCACATAGATATTAACTCCCTTTGCAGATGGAATCCTCAGCTAGCTGATGACAAGAAACACTACGAGGAACAGAAGTCATTTCACTCTTCACTGCCTGGAAAGCCCGTATGAAGTGAGCCTTAACCAAAATGAAAAGACTCCCTTTCCTTGATAAACTAATCCCTATATCATTCATGCTTGCTTAGGTCAAGACTACACCTGCATCAGTTAAGGTCAGCCACAAAAGTCAGCATAAGATGTGCTTATGAAGCTGTCAACTGCTTATAAAAGAGCTGCTAAATAGCATGAACGTCTACTGCAATAAGTTTCCCTGACAAGCTGCTGTGGTCCTAAGCTATCAAGAGCAGAAGCCATACCTGAAACAATGTATCAGATAACAATTTGCTTTGTATGTTATCTGATCACTGCTGATTCTTTCAACATTCTTGGTCATTGTTTTAGGATAGCAATAAATGATTAGTATGTCTTTCTTTTTTAATTTTACAAATTATTTTTGCAAGTTTCCTCCCTCCCTCCTTCCCTCCCTCCCTTCCTTCCTTTTTTTCTACTTATTTATCTCTGTGTGTCCATGGGTGCACGCCTGCTATGACTTCCCTGTGATGACCAGAGATCAACACTCCTTCCATTATATTGTCTTGAGGATTAAACCCAAGCCAACGGGCGTGGTGGGAAGTGCTTCCCTCCACTGATTATCTTGATGAAGATAGCATGCCTTCTTTTACTTTAGTCTTATGTATTCAATTTGGCAAGTAAATACACAATTTCTCAGGTGACTATTAAATTGACAGTTTTATTACTGAAAGGAGGCAAATGGCAGAAGAGAATTTAGGTGTTTGCTTCTTGTACCAGTTATAAATTTTATTCTTCATTAATTTAACTTACCTACACAAAATGACACGTTGCTCAGCAAAGGAGAGCCATTGTCTCAGCAAATACAGCACAGACAGAATAGGTAATATTAGCATTGCCACGAAAAAGGCAACCTAAAGTAGGATGCCCAAATGCAATCATAGCATAATCCTAACCAAGCCTAGTAAGAGAAATTGTGAAACCATCTCAATCTAATTTTAGAGCCTCTTCTTTAGGTTTGGAAACACGCCTATGTTAATGAACAAAATCAGGACAGCCAATAATCACTATGTAGTTAAAGTCAAACTTAAAAATGTCTTCATCATACTAAGGCACTTGGGATGGAAGAAAAATTTTTGTCTGAGGAGATAAAATGCTGATGAAAGATGGTTAAAAAGGTTTTATTAAGCACAGATTAGAACAGAGGGAGCTCGTATGTGTGTCATTAATGGAAATCAAACAACATATGGGAAACATTAAGACTATGAGAGAAGGGCTGGAGAGGACTGGCTAGAAAGATACCATATCCACGCAAACATACACATAAATAGAAATAAAAATGAAAGAGGAAAGAGAAAACAAAAACACTGAATGACAAAAGTGATTGCAGGGCTAATTTGATGACACCAGAAACCCTTCCAGTTGGTCCAGAGGGATCATCACTGCTGGTAACAACTGTGCAGTCATTGTTTGTTCACAGATAAAGGAAATCAGTAACCACTAGAACTTGAGAGAAGTGATAGTACAACATTTAAATACATCACATCTGGAAAGAACAACGGCCCCTTCCCTGTCTAAATCTGACAGTGCTTGTGTTGCTTTGTAATTGGATGACAAAGGCACCATTTTTCTAGGTTCCATTGCATGGACAGATGTGGAATCATATGAATAATACAATTTAAAAGAATAAGAATCTCCACTTCCTCAATGTGTTGCAATGATAAGAGTATTCAAGCATTCTGTGTTCTTGGTTTCCTATTTTTAATGAGAGAATACTGATGCTCGCCTTAATTTTACTTAGTAATTCATTATCTTTGTTCTCATAAGTTGTATTTGTTCTCCAGATTTTCTTCTAGTGAGTAATATAAAAGATTGCCAACACATCACCAGTTAAAACTAAGGTTATTCGTGTCCTTTTTTTTTCTTTTATTGAAAATAGATTATTTTCATACAATATACCATGGTTACAGTTTCTCTTCCCTATACTCCTTCCAATTTATTCCCACCTCCCCTCCCATTTGGATCTACTCCTTTCTGTCTCTCATTAGAAAAGAAGCAGGTTTCTAAAGGGAATATAATATAATAAGATAAAAGCCAAGGCAACCAAATTAAAGTAGGACAAAGCAAGCGAGCAGAAGGAAAAGAGTGCAGCAAAAGAAACAAGAAACAAATAAGCATTAAAATCCACTTGCACACTCAGGAATCCCATAGAAATACAAAGTCATAAATCAGAATATACATTCAGAGTATCTGCTGAATAAAAAAATTGAAATTGAAAATATAAGAAAAGAACACGTCCTGACACAATGGCCTGAGTTTGTTTTCTGTTGGCCCTCTGCTGCTGGACATGTGGCCCACAGTTAGGAGTAGCTTGTTTCCTGGTTTATGTATTCTTAAAGATAAAATTACATTTGTATTATGTCAAACCACTTTTGTAATTTTAACTGATAATTACTTAGTATCTGCATGCATGTTTGTTAAGGTTTTATAAACTCTCAAATATGGTATAAAAGGAAGAATCAGCATTGGAGACTTCCAATCTTGAAGTCACAGCTCAGTGACGAGGGGGATATTATATAAATTCTGTGCCCCAATTCTCTCCTCTGTGAAATGAAGATAATAGCATACCTATCTCATAGGATTTTGTGAGCTTAAAATACTTCCGAGTATGAAGTACTCTGAGCACTGTGTAGTACATTGTACTCCAGCGTTTACTTTATAATTAATTGTTCTTGTTAGGTAGCCTGGGCTTCTACTTGAGGTTTAATTGCCACCCTACAATTTCCTAAATGTGAAGGGTCAGTCGCAATAGAAGCCATGCCTGTATTTAGCAGCTGACTTCAGTGGAATACTCAGAGAGGTTGCATAAGTGTCAGAGATCTAAAAGCTTATGAATCGCCAGTTTCCATTGGCCTATGACCCTTCCATGGTCAGCTCAGTGTGTTCTTTCTTCTCTAGCCACTTTCCTTATTAAACAGAAAATTGTGAACTGGGATATAGCTTAGTGGCAGAGGGCTTACCTACCATGCAAAAATCCCTGGGCTTAATCCCTAATCCTGGAAATAAAACGATGGCTACAACATCAACAAAACTTTGTTTTTTAGTAGTAGTATAACCTGGTCAGTGAGTTATAAGTAAAATGTGAGACTAGAAGAGAAGATTCCCATGTCTTTATGTAGTCATACTATACTTCCATCTTTTCAAGTACTATTGCTATGTGGTTTGAGAAATTAATATTCTCTTCCCTTCTTCCTTGCTAAGCAGATATGAGTGAGTCTCTTAAATTAAATGGACACTGCTCTTGTCAGGTTGACAGATAAAATTAACCATCATAGGCAGTAAGAGGAGAGTGTTTTGAACTATGGAGTTTAAGAGATAGTCAAGACAAACAGTTCCAAACTTGGGTTAATAGTCTCTCTGTTGCTAACAGGTCACCTTCATATTACTGCCGAGATGCAGGACAATCTTGGATTGTCTAGCTTAGATTTATATGTTCTTTTAAAACAGGCGAGAAGATGGGAAAACAGGGCATGTTGATTGAAGCAGAGATTCAAATGATGCTCACTAGGGCTCAGGAGTGCAAAAAAGCTCCAGAAATCCAAAACCACAAAAATAGATTCTCCCCCTTGGACCTCTGAGTGGTACAAGTCTAGCCAGAACCTTGATGTAACACTTCAATATCAATTTAGACCTCCAACAATGTAAGATAATAAAACTGTATTGTTTTAAGCCCCAATTTGTGATGATTTATTACAACAGCCACAGGAACCCGATAAAGTCTGACAATACCAATAAAAATTGATATAAGTCGGCTAAGCTATCAAGAGAATGACCACATATAATTATGGGATGCTGATATTAATATCATCTGCTTTGTGCCCATAGGACAAGCTGTCATTTGCAGGCATTAAGTAATTTGTAAAGTCAGGGGACTGTGTGACTGACAGAAGCACTTGTGGATACGAGGCTCAGACTGAGCCATCCAGAAATCAACCCATGTCTTTGGGTGTCAATTTGATTATAATCTTCTATGTCTGCTCCTCTGCTGACTGTTCATATGTATCTGTCTTTAAGATTCCTGACCATAGCCTTACTGTACAGTTTGTTGGTCCAGGAGGTAATCACTTCAAAATACATGTTTAGTACTATAGTCATTTAATAAGCAGATATTTAATAAATAAGTATGATATACCAGACAGTCAACTATCCATACAGTTGAATGAGATAAATGGAGTTCCATTAGTTGGAAAGCTGAGCGTCACAGTAGAAATAAGACCTTTTTAGGAATTGTTACATTTCTACTTTATTCTCAGTCTCAGTTCATTTTTTTTTTTTTTTTT
>NC_022027.1:13621522-13637877 GCF_000317375.1 Microtus ochrogaster
TTTTTTTTTTTTTTTTTTTTTTTTTGCTTTTTAGCTTTTTCCTGAATGTATTACCATTGCTGGGTCACCACAAATGCAGGCCATATAACTCAGCTATCTCTGTGTTTATAACATTGTTATCCGAAGCAGAAGATGAGGGCTGTTTTAAGAAGATGAACAGCAAATGTGGAACACGACATTCTCCTGTAATATCACCATTAAGAGTTCTGCTTTCTAGCATTCTTTACATGTGAGGAACCCACTGTTAATTCTCATTTCCTTTACTCTCTGGAAAGCAAAATGTATTAAACATCATCTCCATGTTTTTAAACATGACGGAAAGTTTAAAGGGAGGCCTTTGGGAGCAGAGGAAAATTTCTAAATGAGGCAGCAATGAGTTCAGGGGACAGATTCACAAATAAAAGAATGCATAAAGAAAAACAAAACACAACAAAAAAATCCAAGGCATTTTTTTCTCTCACTTTGATTTCATTCTCATGCTTTCAGGAGACAAATATTTCAGAGCCTTGTGTTAAATAAAAACAAAAGACTTCTTTGCATATTCTTAAATAAAAAATTATAAAAATAATTACATAAAAATATATTGCATTTGGATTTCCCAGTGCTATTTTTTTCCCAGCGAATTTGAGCTCATTATATTCACCTGACTCTATTGATTCTGTTTCTGCAGAAGTTAAGTGAATTTTTGCAGTTTACCATTGTTCGCCTTTTAATTAAGCATGGATATTTAATACAGCAGCAGACATTATTTATTCCATAATATTAATTCTGAAGCTGCACACACACAAAGAACATTATATTAAACAAACACAAACTATGCCGCATAGCCTCCAGGTGAGGCTCTATAGATACCCTAGGGATTCTAAGGTGTGATTTCCTTGCCTGGGTTCTGAAAACACAGCTCTGGTTATCTCTGAGTTAGCAGGGCCCTTAACTACATGCACCTTAATCCTTGAAGCTGTAAAATCAAGCTCTCTGGAATTCTTCTCAGCACAGTTTGTATAGGTTTCTGTGAGTACTCGCTAGCTAACGCTGTGTTCCACTGCACTCTAGAGAGAGCCAGCATTGGCCACAAAGAGAAATTCACCTTACATGTCAATGGTCATCAAGACTGCCTGGAGGAAACTTCCAAAAGCCTCTTGGGTGAAAAGTAGCTTGTTCCCAAACTCAGTGCTAACATATTTCTTATTTCCTGTTTGCTTTGTTGGATGGCAAGTGCCATGTCACAGGCAGACCAGCTCCAGCTAATTCTCCAAGGACTTTATAAAGAGCTTTGGGTTTTTTTAACCACTATTTTGCTTTTTCACAAACTTTCAGCTACAGAAACCCAAAAGACAGGAGAAGTTTTCTTCTGAAGTTTGTTTCCAGTCTTATCCCCTAGTGTGATGCTCCCTTCCTTGTTGTCATTATGTTAAGAGAAATAAGCAGATTCAGAAAGACAAGTACCATGCATTTGCTCATGTAAGAACTGAGCTTTAAAATTGTGTGTGTGGCTGTTATGAAGAAAGTCACTATGAACATAGTCGAGGAAATGTTTTGTGATAGAATGGAGCATCCTTTGAGTATATGCCCAAGAGTGGTATAGCTGGATCTTGAGGGAGATCAAGTCCTAGTTTTCTCATGGACCATTCTATCTCTTTACATAGTGGTTGTATGAGTTTACGCTACCAACAGCAATGCGGTAGGAGTGTTCCCCTTGCTTCACATCCTTACCAGCATAAGTTGTCAGTTGTGTTATTCATCTTAGCCAATTTGGAACTCATATCATGAGAAAGAGCCCATGTCTAACAGTGCCTGGATGACCAGAAATCAGAAGCTGGAAAGCCTAAAGACCTATGAGGGGGAAAAATCAATAAAAAAATGATTCCTAACTATATCTTTACTTTTTTGTTTTTTTAAATATTTGTTTATTTTTATTTTTTATTATTTTAAAAATAATACCAATCCAAATTTCCACTTTCTCCCCTCCTCCCACTTCCCTCCCATCCCCCACCCTTCTCCTACCCCTCTACAGTCCTAAGAGTGGGCAAGGCATCCTGCCCTGTGGGAAGTCCAAAGCCCTACCTACCCCCTACATCCAGGCTGAGCAAGGTATGCATCCAAAGATAATAGGATCCCAAAAAGCCAGGACATGCAGTAGAGACAAATTTCAGTGCCACTGTCATTGGCCCCTCAGTCTTCCCCAGCTGTCAACCATATTCAGAGGGACCGGTGTGATCCCTTGCTAGTTCATTCCCAGTCCAGCTGGAGTTGGTGAGCTTCCATTAGCTCAGGCATACTGTCTCAGTGAGTGAACTCCTCACTGTTCTGACGTCCTTGCTCATAATCTCCCTCCTGCTCTTCAACTGAACTTTGGGAACTCAGTCCAGTGCTTTGATGTGGGTCTTTGTCTTTGTCTCCATCTGTCGCCCAACCAAGGTTCTATGGTGATATTCAAGATAGTCATCAGTCTGACTACAGGACATGGCCAGTTCAAGCAACCTCTCCTCCACTGCCGAGGGTCCTAGCTGAAGTCATCCCCATGGACTCCTAGGAACCCCTCCAGAGCCAAGCCTCTTGCCAACCCCAAAATGGCTCCCTCAATTAAGATATCTCCTTTCCTGCTCCCATATCCGTCCTTCCTCCATCTCAACCATCCAACTCCCCCAAGCTCTCCCCAATCTTCCCCTTCTCCCCTTTCCCTCCCCCTCTTCCCTTTCTTCTACCCTTTTCCAGGCAATCTTGTCTGCTTCCAATTTCCAGGTGGATCTATATATGTTTTTCTTTGGATTCACCTTATTACTTAGCTTCTTTAGGATCATGAACTATAGGCTCAATGTCCTTTATTTATGGCTGTAATCCACTAATGAGTGAGTACGTACCATATTCATATTTTTGGGTCTGGATTTTCTCACTCAGGATAGTTTTCTATTTCCATCCATTTGCATGCAAAATTCAAGATGTCATTTGTTTTTAACTGCTGAGTAGTACTCTAATATATAGATGTGCCACACTTTCTTTATCCATTCTTCCATTGAGGGGCATCTAGGTTGTTTACAGGTTCTGGCTGTTACAAATAGTGTTGCTATAAACTTAGTTGAATGAATGCTTTTGTCTAACTATATCTATACATACTCAAAGATCGGTGCATAGCTCAATAAACATCAAAGAGGCTACCACCAACAGCTAATGGGAGCAGATGCAGAGGTCTATAGCTATACATTAGGTGGAGAGAGAGCCCAAATTTAAGATTTCCACTGGGTACCACTCTGTGTTGCTTAGGGAACCCTGTGACAGATAAGAAGGAAGAAATGTAGGTCCCAGATTTGTCGAGAATACCATGAGAACACAGCCCACAGACTTCAAATAAGTAAGGGTCATTGGAGCCCAAAAGAATGGAATGACAATCATGGAGACTGCATGGATCTCCACTATGTCCTCAGCATATGTTAGAGTTGTTAGCTTGATATTTTTGTGAGACACCTAACAATAGGAGTGGGGTGTCTCTGACTCTTTTGTCTCCTCTTAAAACCATTTTTTTTCCTACCGGGTTTCCTCACTCAGTCTTGATACGAAGGCCATTGCCTAGACTTTTCTGATCTTCTAGTGATATATTTGGTGGATATTGGGGAAGGCCTGCTCATTTCTGAGAGGAAATGGAAGCGGAATGGATCTGGGGGAGAGGGGAGGTGTGAGAGAGGTGAGAGGGTTAGAGGAAGGGGAACCCAGGGTTGGGATGTATGGAAAGCTAAAAAAAAAATGTGTGTGTGTGTGTGTGTGTGTGTGTGTGTGTGTGTGTGTGTGTGTGTATCAGGAAGCTGATGGAGAAGGAGAATGATGGGAAATATAATTCATGTGACATGCAAGCAGAATGGAAGCCTACTATTTGGGTAAAAGAAAGATGGAAACTACCAAGTAGAGAGGCCAGGGGACATGAGGCAGGGGAAGCAGAGGGTCACACATACACACACAGACGTGTGTGTGCACACACACACATGCCACTTTGAAACCTGTTTCTTGAATGTTAAATTAAAACATATATATTTCATCTGGCTGGGAAAGAGTAAACAGACAGATCTCTTGAAAAACCTGGAAGGAAGGGGGGATAGATACCGGAAGGTGGAAGTAGGGGAGGAGGTAAGAAGAGGAGAGGAGAGGAGAATATGAGGGAACAGGATGGCTGAGATGAGGTAAGGACAGGAGGGAAACCAAGGAAAGAGATACCTTGATTGAAGGAGCCACTGTGGTCCTGGTGAGAAACCTGGAACTAAGAAATTCCCCAAAACCCACAGGGATGAACCCAGCTAAGACCTTAACCAATCGTGGAGAGGGAGCCTGAATTGGCCTTCCCCTGTAATCAGAGTGAGGACTACCTTAATTGTCATCATAGAACCTTCATCCAACAACTGATGGAAACAGATTCAGAAGTTCACAGTCTGAGCTCCCAAAGTCCAGATGAATAGAAAGAGGAGCAATAATACGAGTCAAGGGGTCAAGACTTTGATAAGGATACCCACTGAAATAGCTTACCTGAGCTAATGGGAGCTCACTAACTTGGAACTGACAGCAGGGGCAATCAGCATGGGACCAAAATAGGCTCTATGAATGTGGGTGACAGCTGTATGACTGGGCCAATCTGTGGGGCCACTGGCAGTCGAACCAGGATTTATCCCTATTGCTTGAACTGGCTTTTTGGAGCCTATTTCTTTGTAGGGACACCTTGATTAACCTAGATATAGGGAGCGGGTTTTGATCGTGCCTCAAAGTGATGTGTTAGACTTTGTTGACTAACCATGGGATGCCTTACCCTCTCTGAAAAGCGGATGTGGGTGCAGTGTGGTGAGGGGAAGGTGAAGGGAGCAGAAGGAGGGGAATGAGTGGGAACTGGGATTGGTATATAAAAGGAGAAAAGACAGGTTTTTTTTAAAAAGTAAATTTAAATTAAAAAAGAAATAAAAAAAGAACAGAAATGAGAACAAAAACCCTTATGGTCTTCAAGCCCAAGATGTCTAATGGTTGTGCACTCCCTTTGAATGTCTTTCTTATAAAACTAATTGAGAGAAAATACAACACGAACAGCAATGGATCACAGTGAAGATTTCGATGCCTGCACATTTTCAAACCTCCTTTTAATGACTAACATTTAGTCTCTCCCAGGACTCCCATCTTTCAAACAGACCCATCCCATCTCGTCAAAACCTGATAGGTATGGCTTGAGGAGAAGGCACCTTCCGGCTTGGCGAACAGAGTCATTCCTCTCACTTCGATACAGATTACGTTTGCTGTTTGTGAGCAACGTGAAAAATGCTAAGTCACTTACAAGCCTATTTCCCTGAGCAAACAAAGATGTGAATGCTACATTCCTTTTAGTATCATTACACAGATCAAATCAACTAAAGGACATGAAGACTTAGCTGCATAAGCATCACACGCTGGTGGGATGAGGACTCATATTTTGTTGTAAAATTAAATTACTATGACTACAGATATTCCCAGAAAAGTTCATGTATGGCTTTAAATATATAACATGCTATGTTTTTCTATGTCTCTCTTGAGCTGCAGTTTAGAAATAAAATTATATATATAACATATATATATATATAATATAAATCTTTTAATGTATGACTGCTTTGTGATGTGATTATCTCATAAAGCTAACTGATAGATCCATGAACTCAGGTAGCTATTATGCTCACATAGCAAACTTCAAGTACAGAATGCATTATTTCCATGTTGAGTTCTGACACCCAGCACACATTGTTTATGTTCCTGAAGCCTTCATCCTTTGTTAATCAACTCTCTTACGTTGTCTTCCTCTATTTTCTGGAAAGAATCACCCTACTTTCTGTTTCCAAGTCTGATTTTCTTTCTATTTTTTAAGTATTTTTAGGTACAAGATTCTGAGGGTTTTGTTTTTCTGTGCTTGGCATATTTTATTTAGCACAATTTTCCCTAGATTCATCCATGTTGTCACAGGCAATAACATTTCTTTCTTTCAAAAGGCTGCATAGTAGTTTTTAAGTTTCTTTTACAGTGCTTCCCTCAGTCTGAAAGGGAAAGGCAGCATGTACTACTAATTGGCCCTTTCCTTATCAGCGAACAATGACAGGAGGAATCAAGTACCATGTTGCTGAACCATTTAGAAAACAATCAGGATACTGAAAGCAAAATGCATGAACTGCCATTGATGCCAAGCCAAATGGGTACCTTGGTTTAAAGGAAAGGATACATTCTTCAGTTCACTTTTTGTAGGAACTGGAAGAAGCCCCCAGTGAGCCAAGTCTTGAGTGAATGTGTATTTTGACCTGGTCATGAGTATGTCAGGGATCCCAAGGTCAATTGTCCATAAGAAGCAGACTCACTAGAAACGACAGTTTCCCTCACATGTCTGAGTATGAGTGTTTATGAACAGTTGATGAGTGAGAACAGAGGTTAGTAATTGTGGCTTCCTCTGATAATTATAGCCTGAGACTGCTAATATTCAGAGGCTTTCTATCATCACTAGCCTGTGCTGGACCTAATAAACATGCTGAGTTTTGACTTGCTGTGGTAGCGTCAGCAGAACACTCTGATCCCAGCTTCACGTCTGTCTGTCCTTTCTCCATTTCCTCTCATGCCACCCCTAGCCATGGTTTCAGGACCATGTCACACACAATTCAGCACCTTTTAGGTTGCAAGTGGGAGGCATTTTGCTTTTGTCAAACATAAAAATATCAGTTTTATCATATAATGAAAGGTTACTTCACTTAGTTTCCTAAATATAGACTATTATTGCAAAAGATGTGAAAATAGCTCACCTTAAGCATTTTTCCAGATGTGAATGGGTACATCTGGAAAAGAATAGATCATCTTCTATATCTGAGAAATGACAAGCCATCAACTGCCACTTTAAGGATAAACAGAAGATTTGCTGGAAGAATATGTCTTTTTTTCTGAGAAGCAATTCCTAACTTAAAACCTATATTTAGGCAGAAAAATCAATTGTACTTACCAAGCATAAATATGTATAACTATCCATACTATTAATATACTACCTTTATCTTTTTAATAAAAGAACAATTTTGAACATTGGCATTGTATTCACAGGGAGGTTTGCCAATACCTAACCATGGGTTGGTCATGAAGGGGAAGGAAAGTGGCTCATTCTCCCTCAATGTGAAAGAATAATGTGCATGCAGGGTGGGTGGTGATCTGCATTACTGCAGGTAAGGAGAACATGCATTGCTGCATGACTATATGAATATTTCCTCTAAACTACTTTAGTAAAAGGAATTGCATTTTGTAGTAGGCAGTGTTATATAGTTTGATTCATTTCCTCATTCTAAATTTTTATTTCACATTGTGTTGCACACAAAAAAAAATAACCCCTCAAAAATATCTACCCTGTAACAGGAGGAATTTGTGAAAATCCTACAATTTTGCCAAAAGCAACATAACATTGCAGGTGGATGTAAACTTGAAAACATACTGACGCAGGCATTAGGAGATTGTACGTCATTGTCTGTGCAGTCACAGAGCCTCCAGGAGGGCCAAGATTGTGAAAAAGGGAGGCAGAGTGAGCCTCAGAGTGTGATGTGAGACTGATATAGTCACTTTAAACTAAGCCAGGAACTCAGAAAAGTCAAGGAGCCCCAGGGAAGAAGGGAAAGGTCAGAAATCATGATCTCTGTTATGGTAGCTGCTTTTCTATCACTGTGCCCATTTTACCTGACAGAAAACTAACGGAAGCAAAACTTATTGCCGCTCATGATTTCAGAGGTTGTCATCTGTCAACGTGGAAGAGCACAGGCAAGCAAGGGCTTCTCCCATGCTGGAGGGAATGTGAGGAGAAGTGTGCCTAATATGACAAACCCACAAGCAGGGAGAGCTGGAGGAACAGACAGGATGTGCTCTTTGAAGACAAGCCCCTAGACACACATCTGCCACAGACCCTGCTCCCTTAGGTTTCTAAAATAGCAGAAGCCAGGGAAGAGTGCTCTAAGCTGGAAGCTGTGGGGCCCTAAATATTCAAATAGTAGCACACAGCTTGAAGGCTCCCTGATTTATTTAAGCACTATGACCCACAGTATAATAAGGAATGTATAAACTAATATAACTAATATAATATGGTAACTTATTATAGCAACAATAGCCATGTATCATGATGCCAAAATTTGATTTTGCAAATTTTAAAAAAATATGCCCAAAGAGGTTTATGTACCCATGAAGTCTGGTTTCATTTCTATTAAAGCCATACTCGGATGTAGATTTTATTTCCATAGGCATATTGTTCTACAACGCATATTGATCTCTCCTGGAGATCTGGTCCATTTATGACATCAATGGAGTACTCTCCATTAGCTAACACACTTGCTGAAAGAGAGAAAAGGGTATTAATCATGTAGTACTCTTTCATATGTCTGTGTTCTTTCACTTA
The DNA here is from genome assembly GCF_000317375.1 of Microtus ochrogaster. NCBI lineage: Eukaryota > Metazoa > Chordata > Mammalia > Rodentia > Cricetidae > Microtus > Microtus ochrogaster. The sequence goes on from NC_022027.1 coordinate 13,629,918, forward strand.
ATTTGTTCTGAGACAGGTACGTATTTTCTGCTCCAGCCTGTTGTTACTAAAAGCAATCTTTAATCCAGAGATTAGGACTTTAATACATTTGTATTGTCTCTTTGCAGGTTTTTGGGGAGAATTATTGTATTCTCTATTAATAATAGACGCTTATATAACCCAGTTTGTAAGTATGTATTTGTCTTCAATCTCATTTACTGTGAGCCAAAATGATATCAACATATATTTCTTTCTAGAATGTTTATGACATTAGACAAAATAAAAGGTAGAAACAGAGAAAGTTTATGTTAGTTAAGCACACACACACAGACACATGCATGCATGCACACTCTGGTGGTTTGAAAGGAAATGGCTTTCAAAGGAAGTGGCTCTATTAGGAGGTGTGGCCTTGATGGAGTAGGTGTGGTCTTGTTGAAGGAAGTGTGCCACTGTGGAGGCCAGGTTTGAGGTCTCATAGATCCTCAAGATACTGCCCAGTGTCTCAGACTACTTCCTGTTGCCTGGAAGATATAGGACTCTCAGCTGCTTATTGAGCACCGTGTCAGTCTCTTTGTCACTGTGCTTCCCGTCATGATGATAATGGACTAAACCTCTGAAACTGTAAACAATCCACCACAATGAAATGTTTCTTTATAAGGAAAGTGGGATCTTGGGGGTGGGGTGGGTTGGGGGTAAGGGGAGATGGGGAGAGAAAAGTGAGGAGGATGAGGGAACTTGGGGAAACAGGATGATTGGGATAAAGGAAGGTGGATAGGGGAGCACGTAAGCACAAGTCTTAGATAAGGGAGCCACCTTAGGGTTGGGAAGAGACTTGAACCTAGAGTGGCTCCCAGGAGCCCAAGGCGATGTCCCCACTTATTTCCTTGGGCAGATGAGGATAGGGAACCTGAAACGACCCTATCCTATAGCAATACTGACGAATATCTTGCATATCACCATAGAACCTTCACCTGGTGATGGATGGAGATAGAAACAGAGACCCACACTGGAGCACTGGACTGAGCTCCCAAGGTCCCAATGAGGAGCAGAAGGAGGGAGAAGATGAGCAAGGAAGTCAGGACCACGAGGGGATGCACCCACCCACTGGGACAGTGGGGCTGATCTATTGGGAGCTCACCAAGGCCAGCTGGACTATGGCTGAAAAAGCATGGGATAAAACCGGACTCTCTGAACATGGAGAACAATGAGGGATGATGAGAAGCCAAGGACAACGGAACGGGGTTTTGATCCTACTTCATGTTCTGGCTTTGTGGGAGCCTAGCCAGTTTGGATGTTCACCTTCCTAGACATGGACGGAGGGGGGAGGACTTTGGACTTTCCACAGGGCAGGGAACCCTGACTGCTCTTTGGACTGGAGAGGGAGGGGGAAAGGAGTGCGGGGAGGAGGAGAAGGGTGGGAGGAGGGGGAGGGAAATGGGAGGCTGGGAGGAGGGAGAAACTTTTTTTTCCTTTTCTCAATAAAAAAAAAAAGAGTTGCTGTGGTCATGGTGTCTCTTTGCAGCAATAGAAACCTTAAGGAACACACACACTGCCAAAACTTTACACACCTTTCATTTTAATTCTTTTACTCTTGTACACATTATTGTAGGTTGGTAAATTCTGCACTTTTACGAAGAATGGTATCAAAGTTTATTTTTTGTCTATTTTGTTTCAGATCACAAAAATAATAGATCACCAAGTGGAGAGCTGTATTTTCAGTTTTATTTTATGTGACTTGAATATCTATAACATCTAGAAGTCAATGCTATGCAGTCCACATTGTCCAAACCTACTCTGGGATTCCATGACAGTTTTCATCTCTGTGGAGTCTGTTAACTGGGCTCACCTGTCCCAGCTTCTGGAGTCAACATGCGATTTCTCTGATCGTTGGACCATCTCTTTTTCCTCTTCTTATTTCACCAGTGATTGAGTCACTTCTTCATCTTTCAGTACCAGTACCATATCCATCGAAAATTTTAATTCCTATTTTAATGCAGTGTAAAGATAATTATCCGACTGGACCAAACTAGTCCTGGATTCTTAGTCCTGTTGAGTCTGCATGTGTGCAAAGATGTGTGCATATTTGTTAAGCGAAAGAGATTTATATGGATATGAATAGGCAGGAACTTATTTTAAACAGCCTAACATGCATTCCTATGAGAGCTGAAACTCAAAGCAGATGCCAAAGTTGAATTCAGAGTAAAGTATACAACATCAAACCTGATTGCTATTAACCTCCAAGAGAGACAGTCTGAGCAGAGAACACAGGAAGCCATTGTCTATCAGCAATAGAAGCCCTGCCACTTTATTTCACCCAGCCTCCTTGATGCTTGCGTGCAAACTCACCTATTTGTCACATTAGGCTCTAGTGGAGCATGTGAACAGCCCATTATCCTCTCAGGAAGAATGCTGGTTCTTTCCCCTCTTGCAGCCTGTGCTACATTTGGCGATGGCCTTTGAAAAATGCTAAAGCACCATCACTTCAGAGCATCTTGAGTTACTGTTCAAACTCCGAGCATTTATTTTCTCTGGTAGAAACATGCCAGTTATTTCACACATACAATGTTCATTAGAAATGTATGAGTGCTTCTCTGGATGTGTAGTCAATTAAATTCTAATACAATTTTTAAAAGAAAGAAAGCAAGCTGTGAAACACACATGGTATGTTTGCATTTTCCAATGACATATACATTAGTTGTTGAAGACTCAAGATATGATCTTGGAGCTCTCACAAGTGCCTGGTCCTAATGAAGCCATCTACAAGGGAACTTGAGGAGGCCACTGAAAACCAATTCTAATTCTGCACATGTGCCTCGGTGTATCGCTCCTTTTCACTCCTCCATACATGACAGAGTACAGAAGCTAAGATAACATCACCATTAAGAAGACGGGCTTTTTCCCTTGGCACTGAACTTGGTCAGTCTCTACAGTCCAGAAAAATTCAATACTTTTATATGAGAACCCAGGCCTGGTACAAACACAACCTCTGCTTGTCCCTGGTGATGTTCGTGTTGGCAGTTGTTCACAGATGATAAATTGCTTTGATTCAAGAGAGCAGTGAGGCTTGCTACTTAAGGTGAAACTTATGAAAATACCAAGCCTCCTTTCTTGGGTACTTCCAGCTTCTAATTATTCTTTCCTAGATCATTTGTCATCTGTACTTCAGTGTTACCCGAAACTTACTGACTTCTTTATTGTTAAAGTGCTAGTCTTGAAATGCTGATAATCTTTTTATCAATTTGGATTCTCCTTTCTTCAATGACTGATCATTTTGTTTACAATAAGTCTCATTTTTTATCTATTTATTTAGTGTTATTTGTTATTTGAGTTTAGAACATTCTAATTAATAAACTCAAGCAAATATAACTGAGCTTTCCTAGATACAGGTATTTGTAACCAGTTTAAATCACTGGCTTTCTCATCCATTCCTGTATACATTGTTGCTCACTGTGGCTTTTCCATATGCATTCACCAAGAATGTTTATATCAATTAAAATTTCTAACAACCATTTTAGCAATAAGCCCAGTCTAGCTTGCTAGAATAAGTTATGTTTTAAAATAAAGTTTGTGTGTTATGAAGGAAAGTGGTATTGACCACAATGACAATTATAGGTGTCTTTCCCCCTAAGTGTTTGCATTCTCTCTCTCTCTTTTTTTTTTTTTTTGCAAAGATTTCTTCTACCAAAAGCTCCCATTCTTTTCATGTTTTCATTATAGTCCTAATGTCTCACAATTGTGTACCTTTCAGTTTTCCATTGTTGGGCTATTTTCAGCATTGTGTGCATTTCTCTTGCCATTGTTCCCCCATGCTCAAGTCTCACGGGCAATAACATCCAGATTTATTTACATTCTTATCCCTCTATCCTTCAATTCTCCTTTTAAATGATACCAATATGCCCTAGTCTGTGGATGATTAATTTTTCCCATGCTTATCATCTCTGACAAACCTAGTAACTGAATCAGAAATTAGTCAAAAAGGTCAGAAAAACAGTAATCTTGACTCACTTTTGTATAATACTAAGAACCCTAAAGTTGGTTTTCAATACTAATTAATAGACAGCCAATGATGATCTTTTCAGTTCTTTCCCAAGGCATAGGATTTTTCACTGTTATGATCTATGTTCTGTGATATGTCACATTCTTTGCTTTTAGTAAAATTTGCTTTGTTTATTCTTCCATTTTTGTCCTCATCCTACTCTTTATTTATTTATTTTTACTCATTTTAATTTCCAACCACAGTTCTCCCTCCCACTTTTCTCACCTTCCACCTACTCCCTTATCCACACTTCCCAAAGGGTAAGATCTCTCATGGGGAGTCAGCAAAGTCGGGCACGTGAAGTTGAGGCAGGACCAAGCCTCTCCTCACTTCATCAAGGCTGAGCAGGGCATCCCACTTAATGGGCTTCATAAAGCTAATTCATGTACCAGGGATAGATTCTGGTCTCACTGCCAGGGGCCCCTGAGGTAGAACAAGTTACAAAACTGCCTCCTATATGCCGAGGGCCTAGTTTGGTCCCATGCGGGCTCCACAGTTGTTGGTCTAGAGTTCATGAGTTCTCATGAGCTTGGGTCAGCTGTCTCTGTAGATTTTCCCGTCATGATCTTGACCTCCTTTGCTCATATAATCCCTCCTCCCTCCCTTTGACTGGATTCCTGGAGCTCAGCCTGGTGCTTGTTCAGTCTACTCTTTAGCCCTGGTCCAGAAGACTTCTATAATTAAAATGGTGTCAATTGTGGTTCTTTAGATCTATAGAATCAGTAGTATATGTGAGTATGTTCAGATACACACACATATGTGCTAGCTGTCATCTATGTATTATCTATCATCTATCTATCTATCTATCTATCTATCTATCTATCTATCATCTATCTATCTATCTATCATCTATCATCTTTATCTAATCTATCATTCTACCATCAACTATCATTAGATTGGCTTACTATAACAAGTTGGTTTATTGATTTATGATTTAGAATCACCATGGAATCAAACTTCTGGGTGTGTTGATAAGAGTGTTTCCAGCAGGGTTTTTACTAGAGAGAGAAGAAGATTTACCCAAAATGTGAGCAGCATCATTTCATGAGCTGGGTCTCAGATGAAGAAAGTGAACTGACTATGAGTATTCATGTCTCTCTGTTGACTAACTGTGGGTTCAATTGTGAGCTTCCATCTCACATTGCCACGCCTTCTCCAGCATGTTAGACTGTAACCCTTTTAGACCATGAATCAAAGGAAATACTCCTTTTCCAGAGCTGCTTTCATCAGTGAGAAAAGTAACAAGTAACTGAAACAGGAATAAGGAAAGTTAGTAACAGCTTCATGCCCTAATGGGGGTGGGGCTAACTTGGGAGGCAGGTCTAGTTGGAGGGAGCTTGTTGCTAGGGTTGTTCCTTAGGGATCGATATTTTGTCCCTGTCCTCTTTTTCTTTGTATTTTTTGTTCATTGGTTGGTTGGTTGGTTGCTGTATTAGTTACTTTTCTATTGCTCTAATCAAATTAAGACTAAGATAATATATAGAAGGAAATACTCTTTTGGCTTATGGTTCCAGAAGGATAAGAGTTCATCATGATGGCAGAGCAGCAGGTATGAAAGCACATGGCAGCTGGAAAAAGCAAGCTGAGACTTCTCATCTTCAATTGTGAGCAGAAGTAGAGAGAAAGACAGAGAGGGAGGGAGGCAGGCAGGAAGGGAAGTATACACTGGGAATGGCAGGGGGCATGGAAATCTCAAAGCCCATGGCTAAGCGATATACTTTCTCCAGAAAGGCCAGATATTATAGGAGACACCTCACTCAAACCTTTACACTCCATTTCCTGCCCCAAATCCTGACACCACAAGACTGATATTTTTCATTTGCATCCTAAGGCACAAATAAAGCTCCAATATATCCAACATGCATTTTCTCTGCTTGAAAATTGTTTTTAAGAGACTATCATTTCATTACAGTTGATGTAATGATATAACTTCCCTTTTTTAACACCTTAACTTTAGCATTATTTATATTGGTGTCATTTTGAAAAAAGTTGTGGATTTAATTTGTAAAAAAAATTTGGATATAATATTATTTTGACCTTTTTATTTTTGAGATATATTTATTTATTTACTTATTTATTGAGATGAGTTCTCATTATGTAGCTCTGACTCTCTGGAACTTGTTATAGATCAGACTTGCCTAAAACTCAATGAGACTAGCCTGCCTCTGCCTTCTGTGTGTTGGAATTAGAGGCCTACCTATTATGCCTGGTCTATTTTTGAGAATGTATGAAGAGAAAAATCTCTTTCAAGTGTACTGAACTACTGATCACAGAGTTAAGAGGCAGTTACTGAGCAAATGGTTAAGGTAAATAGTACCACTTAACTGGTCTCATTGTTACATGGATTAGAAATCCTATATAACTATTGATCCACAGCAGAGTCAGGCTCTTCTACAATGGTTCTACAAATTTCTTAATTATTGCCTGTAAGTTAATACTCCGAAGGAATAAACTACACCATCTTCACAATATTAGCCACTCAGTCTAACTATGAAGGCCTTGAGTCTCTAGGTTGTAAAGACTGACTGAGTAGTTTTTATTGTCATTGTTTAGAATAAGAAATGCTATGAAGAAAACTTGGGGGTAAATTGTCGCATCATTTTACCACTTTCTTCACTTGCAAATCTGAAAGTATTCACAGAGCTATAGACAGCTTCATATAAAAGAATAAAAGAGTTATCCAAAGGACAGACCTGGCAGCTTTATTAGTGCTCTTCACCAAGAAGCCTGCAGGAACAAGTTCTTCCCTCTCTTGACTTCATTGTTATAGCAACCACTCATGGTTTACCATCAACTTTGACCCATTTTTTTCTTCTTAGCAACTTTGCTTTGTTCTCATCCTCTGAAAGAGATTGTCATATTGGAACAAGAACCTTTTCTTTCTTCTCAACAGTGGGAAAGTAATTCTGCATGGTATACTGTGGGGCCCATTAAGGAAAATGTATATAGTAAGCAAGCTTTGAGCTTATGTCCCTGATTGTCATTGAGGGTTACAGGTCCTTTGTGATGCTCTGAAAAAAATGAAAGGATTATTTGAAAGACAATCTCTAGTTCAATATTGGCAGTAACATTAGGAGACATTTTAAATTGCCTATTTCTTCTGGCTGGAAAGTCCCATAGCTGTAGCAGGCGGGGGGAGGGGTGGAGGGGTGGAAACCTTTGGTGGCTGACAGTGAAAATACTTGATCTGGGCTCCCTAAGCCTTTGTAGATATTTCTATCCAGAGAAGATCATCAAGGTTGCATTAGCTGAGTCCTTGAGATGCAATTAAGTAGGTGCTGCTATTTTCTTCTGTATAAGAGAAATGGCAGGGCCTCTTTGCAACAAATGATCATAAATTGCCTGAGTGTCTCTGAGACATTGCATGCTTGTGCTAATGCAAGCTGCTCTCAAAATTTTGAGTGGTACACACTACTGGGAAGAAAAGGGCCTGAGGATAAAGCTACCAAGACATATCTGTATCTTTCCTAGTAATCATGATCAAAAAGGAAAGCCTCTCAGCCCTAAACCACTTTAAAAGCAGATTTCAAAGCTCAATAATCAAATCCAGAGGGACACAAAATCAAAAAAAAAAAAAGTAAACTTTGGACATTGGAGAATGAGAGAAGAAATAAGTTTCTCAGTAGAGGTGAGTGAGATGTCAGCCTTTCCTGTATTAGTTTAATTTGTTGTGGTTTACTAAATTCTGTATAAATTTGAGTGGTTCCTGTTACTGCCATGTGTAGTCTAAAAGTCTGCATCTATTCCAAGTTCAGTGTTAGAGCTCTGCTTCAGTTTTTTATGTGCCATTTTGAAATGTTTTCTGCTGTCAAATCTAGGTCACCTTTTAGCTTTATACTGCAGTAGCATGGTTCTTCATGCACTATGAGAGAGAGAGAGAGAGAGAGAGAGAGAGAGAGAGAGAGAGAGAGAGAGAGAGTAACTGATGAGGTGGGACTCAGACCT
>NC_022027.1:13637977-13644135 GCF_000317375.1 Microtus ochrogaster
TGCTTATAAAGACTTCTTAGATACCAGAGAGGATCATGTTTTCCTAGATTTCCAGCCATGAGAGTTGGTTCTGTGCAAGACAGGATCGTTTTGCTACTTCATACCCTGGTTTTGTTTTTAACTAATCTTCCAGTGACGATAGGTTGTTACTTATGGAAATATGTGTCATTTGAAAGCTTTTTTTGGAAGTGAAAAATATTTTGCTAATTATTTGATTATGAAGCATCTTGGGAAAATGCTGTATCTAAGAAGTCTGATTGATACATTAGAATTTCAGTCATGTAAGATGTTGGGATCCTGCAGTTTTAGAGCCAAATTCTCAAGTCATCTTTAATTCTCTTTACATTCTTGATTGTCAACTTCTGCATGACATCATTGTGACTATGAGGAAAATCTTATGTAATATGTGAGGAGATTCCCTAAATCACAAAATATCCCAAAGTGCTACCATAGTTCCTGTAAGCCACTTACCTTCATTGCTTCAGCAATGTATTTGAAAATGTCTTATATGACCATGGGTATGGAAGGCCAAGGTTGTTATCAGTCACATCGTTAATTGCTCTTCTAACTTTGTCCTTAGGCAAGGTCTCCCACTCTGATGAGAGCTAGCTGATGATTGCTCTGTGGAGCTCCTCCAGTCTATCTTTCTTGGCTAGAGTTACAGTAGGACATCACTCCCACCTGAGGCACTGAAGCCTGGTCCTCACATATGTGAGCAAGTGATTTACCTGTTGAGCAATCATCCAGGTTTTTGCTATTAATTCAAATCCTAGTCCAAGATTAGGACTGACTGAACTGGTTTGTGTCTACAGATTGACCAGATATTTACCAGAGTGTCTGGAAAATGAATAACTAATTGTTTTGAGTAGGAAACTACCAAAGTACACCTTGTCATATTTTTGCATGCTATGGAGTTGTGAGAAAATATAAAATTTTGAAAAGAAGCATTAAACATTCTGGAAATATAAAAGTAAACCAAGCTCTTGGACCATGTACCTCATTGTTTCACCAAGTTCTGGAACCTCTTCTTTTTCTCACATTTTGCTCCAAAACTGGTATTTTTTTTTTGTATGCATGTTTTGAGAAATTTAAAATGAAAGAGATTACACTCTGCATCACAGAGGCTGAAGATTTGCAGCATCCATTTTCAGACGTTGGAATGCTGCCCTAAGACTATGAGGTGAGGAAGTCATTCTGGACAGATGGAGGATGATACGTGAAAAGGAAGAAAATAGTGATGCTTCAGACAACAGTCAGTCTCAAATATGAGACTGGGGAGATAGATCACCTTGTCCTTTCTAGCTCAGCTGGCTCCTTGCTTTATGAAGCCACACAGTAAGTGAGTATAGGAGACAAATCTCAGCCAACAAGCATTATTCTGAGAAATAACTAATCAGTGCCTTTTAAGTCACTTAGTTTTTTGGTGGTTTATTAAAGGTATGTGATTAATTGATACACTCATCATGACTAGGGGATTAGTAAGGCAGGGGGCATGCTTCACAGAAAGATGAAGGAAGAAAAGTGGATTCTTGGCATCATTGTGTGAGTGGTTAAATCAGCCTTTGCATGAACTTGGCTTCACTCCTAGGTTTGGCATTTTTGAGAGTCGGCTCCTTCCCCTGTTAATATCTTTGCTTTCATTGATTTTGTTCATTTTGTTTGGATTTTTTTTTAGGAGATTGGAGAGAATGGTCTAAACTAATTATATTTCTTCAAGTTCTAATACATAAGTTGCCTTAATAAGACACTGTGTGAGGGGCTAACTGCTGATGCAGAAGTGGTTTACCCCGTTTGATGAATTCACCATGTAAGAGACAGAAACCAAAATCGTAATGTTCAACATCCCCAAATCTGAGCAGGGAGAAACACTAATGGCTTTAGGAAGATCTTCATCTTATTCACTTATTAAATAAATAAGACTCCATGTGACTTATAACTTATATTAGTAGGAGTTGGTACATTTAAATAAAATACGAACATTCCCTAGATGAAAAATCAATTCCATTTCCTGAGCAATTGAAGTTCTTTCAGAAAATTTTTGCCTATGCTTGTATCTTGAAGTGCTTTTTATATTTTCTTCCTCAAACAATTTCAGAGTTTCAGGTCTTGCATTAAGGCTTTTGATCCATTGGAATTGATCTTTGTTCAGAATGAGAGATAGAGCTCTATTCCCCTTTTGTTAGATGTCAACCTCTAGGTATGCCTTTGGTATCTTTGTGAAAAACCAGATGATTGTGGCCCTATGGTTTGTTTTGGGGGGGTCGTTTATTTGGTCCCATGAATTGACATGTCTGTTTTGTTCCTGTTGATGCTGTTTTTGTTATCAAGCCTCTATATTATCAATTGAAATCAAGTATGATGACACCTTTTTCATTGTTTTTATTTTTGTAATTTTCTTTTCTTGATTTCTAAACTCAAACTCATTTAGTAGTAGTACTGTTTCCTCAGTCTATATAATTTTGTAGATATTCTTTCATTTATTTTGGTTATTATATTTATTCTATTGCGATAGAAGCAAATGCAAGAAATATTTAAATTCCCATATTTTGTATAACGTATCTTATTACAGGATCTAGTTTTAGAAAGTTCCATGGGGTGTTGAAAATGATTCTTGCTATTTAGATGGAATGTTTTGTAGATACAGTTCAGTCCATTTTACTTACAATGTCATTAAACACAGACAATTCTGTGTTTTGTTCTGGATATATATTTTGGTGAGAGGGTGGGATCAGCACCTGGTTGATTTGGGATCACTTTTCCATCCTTCCAGCTTGAGACTGTTTTTGTCTTTAAACATTCTTTCTTTTAAAAATTTAATTTAACTGTTTTAAAGGTTTCCAAATACTTTATTGCCATATAGGTACAAAAAGCAATTAGTCATCTCTCAGATCTTCTAAGCTTCAAGCGTTTCTTTAAGATAGCATCCTGTTTGAGGGTCCTTCAGAAGCACATTTAAATTTCAAAAAAAAATTGTGTTCATATGCCAACTTGTAATGCAGGTAGATGTCTTCACAATATGAAAGTAACTTCTTCAGGTTTTCTGTGACTCTGTTGGTAGGCTGATGTTGTTTATATTTTTTGGAAATGTCTTCAAATACTTTGGGTCATAGTAACTTTTGCTGTTTAAATTCTTCCCAGTAACTTAATTCTTCTTGAAGAATTACTTGTTGGTAAAGAACTTCAGCCCAGTCAGGAACAAAGTCATAGACCTCATACAATAGAAGCCTGGTAGAACCTAGGTAGAGCCATGATACAGTCCATTAGCTTCTGATGGCCCAAGTTGATAAGCATTGTGTTCTGACCAATGTTCAGAAAATGAATCTGTAGTGTTATCAACTTGGTGAGCCCATTACAGTGTAGGGCTTGTCACAGGCAGGAGTCATTGCCATAACTCTCTGACTGTATCTAACATCAGAGTCAGGGCTTTAAGCAGGGGCTGTTTGAGTGGGGCTCCATCCTTGAGGCTTTCCTCCTAGGGCTGAGACTCAATCAGCTTCAGTTGGATACAGGCCACTGCCTCATGATTGATTCTCCCCAATCTCCCGGCACATGCTCAAGCACAGGGCAATCATATCGTGCTTTTCGCTGTCTCCAGGGCAGCAGCGTTTGATGTAGTCTAGCAAGGCTGTCTTCAGGGTGCCACTTGGGTCTAGCTTCTTCCTCATCAGAATTTCAAAATAGTGCTTTTGGTGCAGCAAGTCAACCATGTATGTCATCTCACTGGACCTTCCAATACTGGTGAGGAGGCATACCACCAGCCGATACTCCTCTTTGGAAGCCAAGTGGTTATCAGCATCTGATGATGCCCTCCATGTGGCGTGTATCACTATGGGCCAGGATCAGGAGCTCTGGGGTGCAAGACAACTCCCGGTGGGGTACGGAGGGACTCCTGTCCAGCAACTTCATGCCTACCAGTGTGCGGTCTTGACGACGCACAGCAGTTAACTGAAGAAGTGTTTGGTTTTTCTCTGTTGGATTGAGAGGCTGCTCTTCTCCTGTTCTCTCTGATGGGCTCAGCAGCTCTCCTGTCACCTTTTCAACCACAAGTTCCAGCCACAGTGTTGACTCAATGCCCTGGGTGCTGATAAAGACATGGGCTTGTCTGCATCAGTCAGGCCACTGAAAAGCCAAGATTGTTCACAGCATGGCTTCGCTGTCCCTGGCCCCAACATCATCACAGGAGCAGTCTAACTCCTTGGCAAGTTCATACAGACAGAAGACCTGCTGGCAGTAGTTCTTCCCACGGAGGCACTTGCTTGGGAGAGCTCGGAGACTCCTTGCTACTTCATCAGTGGATGGCAACACTGGTCCTCAGACAGCGCAGCACTTGGGAGAAGAGCTCGGATGTCTGAGTGCAGGTCTTCCATGCTGGCCTCTGTGGAAGCTAAGTCTCTATAGCGCAACACTAGCGCTACATCCTGACTACAGAAGTGGAAATACCGGCACACTCTGCTTGCTTCGTGCGCACAGCCACCATCCATCAGGTGTCCGATCAGAACATGCAGTGATTCTCGCTCCTTCCAATTCAGTGTGTTCTCACACATCTCTTTGGATGAAAGACCATTAAGGTCTAAGTATTAAGGTCTAAGATGTGTTCAAAGCAGCAAGCTTGGAGAAGGAAAATTCATCGGCTAAGACATCAAAGGAAAATTAGCACAAGCTGACATTTGTTGAGAGGGGCTTGGTTGGGTTTTCTCTGCGCCCCCTCCATGGGCATGCTGGGTAATGTGGCAGATCCAGGTCTGTTCCTCCAGGTGTTCTAGCTCTTCCCAGGGAACCGGCTCTTCCTGGGCAAGCCAGTGCCCCACCAGCGTGAGCAGCAGGTGGCGCTCCTTGTTCCTCCAGGCTGCCTTACTCAGCAGGATGCTCACTCACCACAGGGACCTGGCTGGAGAAGAAGGAAAGAGGCTGCTCTGTTGGAAATGGTATTTTTCTTAAAGTTTTCATGGCATTTTTTAGCCCAGAAGTCAATTCTTGCGTGTTTGAGGGACCACTGCTGAGTGTGTTTTAGGGTCTCCATATCCTGGGTTAACTGTTCAATCACCAAATTGTCCGCAGGCAATGCTGCTAACTTTGCCACTCTACTGGCCACAACAAACTGTCCATCTGCCTTCAGCTTTTCCAAAATAGACCTACAAGCATGCTGAAAATTCTCAGGGCTGTAGCTGATAATAACTGCAGGACTAATGGCTACAGGTGTATCCTTCAAGATCTGGCTGAGCACACATAGCTTCTGCACGTTTGGGCCATCAGAGAAGACATCTGTTCTGACAAGCAGCTGGAAGAGCTTCTCTATCTGACACTGCTGTGGCATAAGTTTCAATAGGAAACGTAGGACAGGAGGACCCTAGTAGTAGCTGTGTCAAGCATCTCAAGGCTTTTCTGGAACTCTGCAAGCTTAACTTTGGCTTGCTCATAATTCCTGAAGAACATAAACAGTTTGTGCATCTCCACAATCAATAGAAGGGGAGAATCCTTAATGAAAAGTTGAAAGCCTTGGATGAGGGCGTGGTTTTTCTGCCTTGTCAATACAGTTCTCCAGATAATGGAAAGGTCCCCAGTGCTCCATGGATGATCCTCTACAGAAGCCTGGATGTGTCCCATTGCTCCAGCTTGTAACCCTATCCTCTACAGAGGTGACAATCCAAACACATAGGCAGGGGACAGCACTGGCACCCTGTCATTGGATAAGAATGTTTCAAAAGGAAAGAACTGGGTCTGGATTATACAGATGCACAAAGGCCACAGATGAACATTCCCTCTCAGAAGAGGTCACTGTTTCTTAGTGCAGGTCACTCAGAGAGCTTCCAAACGTGACACAAACTGATGGCTAAGCAAGGGACCATCATAACTTGTCTGAAGAATGTGGCAGTTAAAGGCCACAAAGGGTTTGAGACTCCATTAACTTGCTGAAGTTCAATCTAAAAATCTTCTTTCTCCAGCGAGGGGGAGGTGGATGCCTGACCAGCAGAGTGTTCTTGTCATGGCCAGCCAGCCAGCCAGGGTCTGAGAATTCTGTATTTATTTCAGTACCCTATTTATTAATTGAGATATTTAGAATTTTAATGTCTAATTTCTTGAGTTCTTTATATATTTTGGAGATCAGTCCTTTGTCTGATGTGGGCTTGCTGAAGTTCAATCTAAAAATCTTCTTTCTC
>NC_022027.1:13645541-13653965 GCF_000317375.1 Microtus ochrogaster
TCCATTTGATTGGAAAACCTGTTCCCAATCCTTTACTCTGAGGCAGTGTCTGTCTTTGTGACTAAGGTGAGTTTTTTGTATACAGCAGAAGGCTGGATCCTGTTTTCATATCCATTCTCTTAGCCTGTGTCTTTTTATGGGTGAGTTGAGTCCATTGATGTTAAGTGATATTAATGAGCAGTGGTTGTTAATTCTGGTTATTTTTCGGTAATAGTGTTTATGTGTTTCTCTTTTTTGGGTTATGCTAGTGGGGGCTTTTTTCCTTTGCAGTTCTTAATATTCTTTTTTTATTCTGTATGTTTTGTGTTTTGATTATTATATGGTGAGGGGACATTTTATGATCCAGTCTATTTGGTGTTCTGTAAGCTTCTTGCACCTTAATAGGGATATCCTTCTTCAGGTTGGGAAAGTTATCTTCTATAATTTTGTTGAACATATTTTCTGAGCTTCTGAACTAGAGTTTTTCTCTCTATTCTACCTTTATTATTCCTAGGTTTGGTCTTTTCATGGTGTCCCAGATTTCTTGGATGTTTTGTGTTAAGAATTTGTTGGATTTAATGTTTACTTTGACCAATGAATCTATTTACTCTATAGTACCTTCAGTGCCTGAGATTCTTTCTTCTATCTCTTGTATTCTGTTGGTCATACTTGTCTCTGTAGTTCCTGTTCATTTACCAGGATTCTCCATATCCAGAATTACCTCGGTTTGTGTTTTCTTTATTAACTCTATTTCAGTCTTCAAATCTTGAACTGTTTCCTTCACCTGGTTGATTGTTTTTTATTGAATTTCTTTGAGGGATTTATTAATTTCGTGTAATTTTTTGTTTGTATTCTCCTCCATTTAAGGGAGTTTTCATTTCCTATTTAAAGGTCTCCATCATTTTCACAGTGTTACGTTTATAGTCATTTTCTTCTACTTCTTCTGGGTTAGGATGATAAAGTCTTCCTGTTGTGTGACCACTGGGTTCTGGTGTTACCACACGTTTTTTTTAGGTTGTTGGAGGGATTCTTGCATTGGTGCCTACCCATTTCTTTCTTTAAATGAGGCCTGCAGTATCTTTGCGTCTGGGTCCAATCCTTTTTGTGGCTGTCTGAGTGGGAGTTTTCCTTGGTCTGCTCTGTGCTGTCAATGGCTGTCTCATAAAGCTCCTGAGATCTCTATACACCTGCTCTCTTGGTCTTCTCTCCTGGTTTGCTCTCTTGGTGCTCTCTTTTAATCTCCTCAGTGTTGTAGCAAGCTCTTGGTCCCTACTAACTCCCCTCAGTATTGGAGCAAGCTGTGTTTCAGAGTTCCACTGAGGTTGCAGAAGGCTATTGGTTTTCGGGACAGAGTGTGGTAGTAGTTTGGGTGGCAGCTGGATGTGTCTGGGTTTGAGGGAAGCATAGCCACAGGAAATTGCCAGCTGGCTGGCTAGAAAAGTCAAGGGAGTTTGGAAAGGGGTTTGGGGTTTTGTCCCATTGGGAAGGTCCTAGAGAGTGGGGCATCCTGCTGTATGGCTGTTCACTCACCTCTTAAGTCCTCTCAGTATTGCAGCAAGCTGTGTTTCAGAGTTCCACCGAGGTTGCAGGAGGATAGGCAGATTTGGGGGTAGAGTGTGGCTAGAAGTCTGGATGGCAGCTGGATGGGGTTGGGTTTGGGAGTATTCTAGCCTCAGGAAACTCCCAGCTGGCTGGCTAGAAAAGCCAAGGGAATTGAAGGAGGGATCTGGGTTTCCTACCACTGGGTAGGTCCTAGAGAGTGGGACATCCCACCATGTGGCTGTTCACTCACTTCTTAGGACCCCTGAAACAAGCTGTGTTTCTTGACATTTTATTTTCAATTAAAATATTATATCACTTTTCTATCCCTCTTCTCCCTCCAATCCCATATATACATGCCCCACTCTCTACCATATCTATGATGCTTCTCTTTAAATATTATTGTTAAATACATGTAAATATATATATGAACATTTATAAATGCATAAGAGGATATATGAAGAAATACATAATTACAAACTTTTGAGGCCATTTGGTATTGATAAGGAAGAGAGAACAACAACATACAGATTTTCCACAGGCTGAGTATTAGAGACACATAATAGAATGAGTACAAAAACACAGAATAACACAAACTCCAAACAAAACTTAAAGCATGACCATTAATAGATATTTATTTAAAAGAGTGAAGATTCAAAAATCAAAATAAGAGTTAAAATGAATAAAAGAGGGAAGCAGTCCAACAGGATGAGTTTCTTGATGGGGTTTAAGTTTATGTCTTCACTGTAATGTCTCATGTAGCAGATGGAGCATCTTCAGTTCAGACTTGTGAAACCGAATTTCCAGTTACATAATGCCCCAGTGAAATTCAAACAAATTTCTGTTTGGGTCAAGTTTTGATCAGTCACCCATGGCAGCTTTGCCTTGGGTTTCTTCCAGTCCTCATCATGGAATGCTTGTTTTTCATTTAGACATGGTCATCTTACCTGGGTTCTGGCTGCCTCTATCAGCATCAAATTATATGGTCTGCATGTCATTTCAAACCAGGCCAGTTTCTATGTGGTGATTAATGGTTTTGGCACTTCTGAGATGAGTACAGGACAGTGTGGACCATGCATACGTAGCTCTTTCCAGTTGGTGGTTTACTACACTGTAAGCTCATTTAGTTTTTTTATTATAAATGGTAATCATTTTGTATCTGAATTTAGAGACTAATATTTCAAGAGCATAACGAGTCAGTCCAATCATTACTACAAATAATAAGTGAAACGAGTGGGCAGAAAATAGAGCAGAATTCTTAACTATATTAAAATGTTGATTTATATGTTTCAGAGGGAAAATTATAATTGTCTTTGGAAACATCTCAGTCTCTAGCTTTCATTATTTGATTAAATCCTTGAAAATAAATTTTGACTTTAAACACCCTGATTCTAAATATTGACTTCTAAAATATCTCGCTTCTAAAAGTATTTCTAAGTATGACATCAAGTAAGAGGAAAACAAAACTAAGGCATTAAAAATACTGATCTAATCATCTATGGAAATGACTAATGTAAAGTGAATAAATTATTGCTTTAAAGACCCAAAGTTTCATTTTACTGTAAGAAATAATCAGAATAGAGTATAGTATAAATCTCCTGTAGACTTTTGATTAAATATTTCCAGGCATCCCAAGAGCCGTTCATTTACTTATTAAATTTATTGAGTACCTACAATATGTCATGCCCCATGCTGAAAGGAATAAAAAATGGTAAATTTTCTCAGGGAGCTCATAATCTCAGAGAAGAGCCAGGTGGTATTTCAGGCTACACAATAAAGTGACTTAGAATAATGAGAAATTAGCCAACAGCACCGAACAAAGGCATAAAACAAACTGAATGTTCTCTTCCAAGGGAAGTGCCATACCGTACAGAGTTGCTACCTTGACTAATGGGGGATGCCATTCATGCAGACCTGATTTTTTGCCGCTAGTTGGGAAAATCTGTTTATGAAGTTGAAGTACACCTGATAGAGAGACAGGAGAACTAATCTCCAATATCTTGCTTTTCTGTCCTTTCAGTAACCGATTGGGATTGTACTTGGGGCCCCCTTGGGGTAGATGAGACAACCTGTATAATCTCAGTTCATAAACTATGAATAAACTTTGTTATGCACTGCAATATGGTAATTTTACCTGATGTAATAAATATTTACAGAGAATTTTCTCTGGCTTAGCAACCAGCAATATTCAATATGGTTTTGGGTGTTAAGAAGATACTCTCTTAGTGATCTCCATGGTCAGTGGAAGGTTTATGCCTGCCTTTTATTACTCAAATAGATAAATTAATTATGAGTGAAATGGAGTGGTTTATGAGTTCTTGTAATTGCTTATGTATATGATTTGAGTGTGAATAAGCACAGAAGTTATGAAGTGCTTGTTCCTCATCTCTGTCCTAGTACTTTATGTCTTTACATAATTACCAGTACTAGTAATGTGCAGTCTTTCTGAGTAGACTTTTGAGGCTACACATATGTTCCCATGCATGTAAACTTTTAAGAAAATGCAGTGTTTTGCTTTATATATAATTTTCTTTAGTATATAATTGTTCACATGCCAAATTATAGAGTTGCTTGTGAGTTCTTTAGTGCTTGGAGAATGTGATGTCCTAAATATCTTAAAACCAGAAACTTTCAAGAACTTAGGGAATATGCTTCACCTCATTTTAGGGGTGACATGTTAATAGAATTATATAATTATAATCCTATAAAGTTGACAAAAGCGGGAATTGGAACATAGAAGACAAACTTATCTAAAACTATTAGAGTAGGTGTGCCTGCTTTCTCTAGACATTTAGAGATTATAAAAGATGGTTGGTTCTGTATCCTCAAATAAAATTTCCTTAGGGACTCTCTCTATGGAGGATGCTTTCATTTCCAATGTGACTTTCCATAGTAGAGATCCTCTCTCTCTTTTTTTCTGGAAGTTCTTGAAACTGTTTATGAACCATTATTTTAGTTATGAAATGCTATAGTTTCACATTATGCTCTCAATGATTAATCCTTCCGGAACTGCAGAGAGGATGTCTTCCCCTAAGGGTGTGACTATAAATGTCTGTAGTGTTCATGTAAAATAGAGTTTGACAACAAAGTGTAGCTTAGGGAATAGCAACAATGGCAATTCTGAAGGTTTCTTTAGGTAAAGACATTAGAATAGGTATTTGATGCTCCATCAACACAGTCATGTATAGAAAATGAAGTCTGAGAGAACTAGTCTCCCACATCCTTGCTACTTCTTGGAAATATATATGGCATGCTAGGAGTCATATTGATTCATTCAAGATAAAATTATGATCTCTATATTAATGACTTAGCTAAGAGATTACATTTATTTTCTTTTCACTTCAAATCATTATAACTGGTTGGAATAGCTGAGACTGTAGCTGTAAATGAAATCTAGAATGTGATTTATCTACCACAGAGATTTGAATTTAAAGTTTTAGTAATATCTTCTCAATCACTTACAGCGTATTTTTGTTTTAATGGTATTTTACTTTCTCTTTTGATTCTATTTTCCTTCATTTATTTAGCTATGGGAAACTCTAACCTAGAAAACTGAGATCCCAAAGGCCAATGGAAAAAAAAAAAAGAAATCTGGCCATTCAATTGAGGAACTCAGACTGGTGGGAGGGACTATTTTAAATGTTGGGAACACTGCTGTGTTACAGAAAGATGATGGCTGGGATGAATTAAAATAAGTGGGTTTTTAATAATTTCTTTTTGAGGAGAAATTCTCTTCTGTTTGGGGTTAATATGTGTACTTAGGTTTCTGTGCTTTTGGAGCTTTATGTCATTACACACTAAAGCCCCAAAGCACAGAAAATTCCGCAGTTGTTATGCACAAATTTATACCTAAGGCAATCTGTTTTGTATACACATTCAAGCTGATTGGCACCAGCCCTTTGTGGAACATTGATAGCCAAAAGAGTCTATGATAGAATAATAACATATTCATTCTTATGTGCAAAATACTAACCATAATGGTTGTCATGACAAAAACACCATTAAAATACATATCCTGAAATGATGGCAGATGAAGTTCTTCAGCACCCGTGCTGATCTACATTTTTTAAAACAATTTCTGGTTTGAACAAATTATAATATTTTCTAAAGAACATATTACCTGTTCTCTTGAAAACCTAGATGATCTGCACTGTCAGATTTTATTATTATTGTGACAGATACTTCGGTGTATAAATCTTAAACTAATGAAAAATGTCACCTTCTTTATGAAGCAAAGTGTTTAAAGTGCATCAGCCATTCTTTATGACAGACATTTTTTTCCAAAGGCTTGAGAAGAATTACATATTAAAATACTTTGTATATGAAACTCTTACCATTTATATCCACCGCCACAGTGCATAAGCTAATTGTCAACCACTTTTGAGAACTAAGTGGTTTTTTAAAATTGCTTGTCGAAATGAAAGTCTAAAAATACCAAGCAATATCTCTGAGCATTTCTTCCTGTACCAAGGATTTTCTTCTTATTTATTGGCATATTATAAAAAAACCCAGAAAAGTAATGTAGGAACTTGGGGAGAAAAATAATGTTTTCTACGTCTTTTAAACCATCACAGGCATAGGAACTAGGGAATAAGCTAGTCATAAGTTGTCGTGGACTTTTTAATGAAAGTAGCAGTTAATGCCTTTTTAGGGTAAGCAAAAATCTGATAGAGTGTTTCTCAAGAAGCCATGTGCATAAGATCACTTGGGTATTTAGTTAATCACAGATTCTTTTACTGTGTATTCAGAAATGCTGATTTGAAAAGTTTCTAGTGGGACTCCAGGGTAATTTTAATGCAGTTATTTCTATATAGGCATTTACATAAAGAATAATGTGAAATGCTTGGATGTATTATTATGTGATACACAATAATGCATAACATAATCAAGAGAAAAAGAATACCACCTGAGTATATAGGAAACTGAATTTTCTGTAGGTTAAAGAAAGTATGTATTTATATAATACATGCATGTTTTCTCTTTTAAAATAGGCTTACTACTAAAATACATGATTCCCCATGGGAAAATGCAATCGAAAAGCTCTCCTGAGAAAACCGGGAGCATAAGGGTGGGGGGAAGTGGAAGAACAAAATGGGGAAGGAGGGGAGAAGAACTTGAGGTATGGGATGATACTGATGGGAGAAAGACTGAGGAGAGCAAGGAAAGAGATATCTTGATTGAGGGAACCATTATGGGGCTAGCAAGAAGCCTGGCACTAGAGAAATTTCCAGGAATCTGAAAGGATGACCCCAGCTAGACCCTAAGCAATTGTGGAGAGGGTGTCTTGCCCTCTAGTCAGATTGATGACTATCTTAAATGTCATAACAGAACCTTCATCCAGCAACTGATGGAAACAGATGCAGAAATCCATAGTGAAGCACTGGGCTGAGCTCCCAAAGTCCAGTCGAAGAGAGAGCGAAGCGATACTATGAGCAAAGGGATAAAGATCCTGACGGGAATACCCACTGAAGCAGCTTACATTAGCAGTGAACTAATGGGAACTCACTGACTCAGGACTGACAGTGGAGAAACCAGTATAGGACCAAAGTAGCTCTTCTGAATGTGGTTGACAGTTGTATGGCTTGGGCAGACTGTGGGGCCACTGGCAGTGAGACCAGGATTTATCCCTACTGCTTGCACTGGCGTTGTATAACCCATTCTCTTTGGAGGGATAACTTGGTTAGTCTAGATATAGTACAGAAGGCCTTGGTCCTGCCTCAAAGCAATGTGCTAGTCCTTGATGACTTCTCATGGGAAACCTTACCCATTCTAATGATGGAGGATAGGCAGGCAGAGAAGGTGGAAGGGGTGGAAGGTAGGAAGGGAGTGGGAACTGGGAGATTGG
Source organism: Microtus ochrogaster (assembly GCF_000317375.1). Taxonomy (NCBI): domain Eukaryota; kingdom Metazoa; phylum Chordata; class Mammalia; order Rodentia; family Cricetidae; genus Microtus; species Microtus ochrogaster. The sequence continues at coordinate 13,652,905 of NC_022027.1, forward strand.
TATGTAAAATTAGAAAAGTAATTTTTAATAAATTAATTAAAAATAGATTTACCATTATTCCAGTTATATAAACATTTAAGTATTTTTTTTACCTTTGAGGTTATAATGTAATTACAGTATTTCCCCTTCCCTTTATTCCTACTAACCCATCACCTAAACTTTTTCAAATTCATGGCCTTTTGTCATTAATTGTTTTTACACACACACACACACACACACACACACACACACACACACACGGTATCAAATAAGAATTGGTACCCTCTTCCTTGGGAAAGACTATTTTTTTCCCCATGGTATTAGCATTCTTTAGTTGTTTGTAGTTTTTTGTGTGTGAATGTCCGAATACTAGGCATGAGAAGCCATCTGAGCTGTTGAATAGGGCTGCCCAAGAGATTATTGCTAAAACATTACAGGCTATTGCTGTTGCCTTGGTTGTCCCCCACCTTGCACAGCTGTAAGGTAAGTCCACATTGCTAAGGACACTGTGCACTTCAAGTACAGGGCCCAGAGGTTCTTGAGTAGGAAATGACCTGAATGCCTCCTCCCTGACAACTAGCATTCTTGGTACCAGAAGTCAGCATGCAAGTATCCAGTGGAGGAAAACAAACAAGAAAGCTACAGAGCTATGATGGCTATGAGCCACAGGGTGGACCAGCAAGGCACCATAACCCTAAGGGTGCTATAGTGGCACACAGACCTTGGCAGTCACAAACAGCTCTCTATTTAGACTTAAGATCTACTCTACAAGAGGGAAATTGTACTTAGTTCTGAGAACGTAGGCAATTGTCAGATTAATTGAAAAAGTATAATCAAAATTATCTTCATATAAACTCATGCTTGTCTTTTAGGATGAGTGTCTTGAAGCTGCTCTGTTACATGACATATTAGGTATTAAGCTACCTTTGTACCAATCTGTTATAGTCATCCTTCGGTGTGTTATGAGACTTCATTTTTCTTTCTTGTTTCTATAGGCTGATTATCAGCGATGGTAGTGAGTTTTCTCTATTAAAGCACATTTCAAGAATTCTTTAATGATACAATAGTTTTTTTTTTTTTTT
>NC_022027.1:13654701-13664169 GCF_000317375.1 Microtus ochrogaster
ATAACTACCAATCAGCTTTCTAGCCCTTTAAAGGGAAGTTTTTGAAGGGAAGGGTGCATAAAACCTGTAGACTTTATTGATAAAGCCAAATCCAGCTTATTTCTTTGTTGTATTGACTAAATTTGCTCTTTGCTATCTCCTTCAAATATATTATGCATTTTGTTTGCTCTTGTACCCTGTGGTCTCTTCTCCCTTTCACCCCTATCATCCTCTACATCCACAGGCCCCTGTCTTAAATTCAGGTTTTCATTTTTGCTATTTATGTCTTATTTTAATTTTATTCTATAAAATTTCAAACTCTGTATTTCAGAAACTAATTTGCCTCTCTAATATATTTTTCCTTTTAGATCTATTGATTGCAGGTAACAGTACATTATGTTAGACTATTTTCTAAGTCCTACATATTTCTAATTATTTTTTACAAAATAATTCTTGCTAGTTACTAATTACTTTGGCATGCAAAATCACAAGCCTATAACCGTGAATGAAGATGATAGAAATTTATTTTGATCACTCCAAGTCTTCTAAATTAGTAGAAGTATGATAAAGCTGGCCTTGAAAAATTACTGCTTAATACCTCTCATTGATCTCACTCTTTTATGGAAAATCAACCTCTAAGACCAGCTGGCAAATTCACAGTGACGATTCTTTGTTCTAATCTCAGAGCAAGGACTCTGGAACTTTCTTCTCATTTGTACACCACATTCTCTTTTGGTCTAGCCCTTGATTTTACCTCCATATGAACCCACCAACAGAAGCCACTAATAGTGTTTTGTTTATTATTCCAATGCTCCTCTTCATATAAAGAATTAAATATTAATTTGATAGTATTTGATTTAAAGTCTTTTTGATATAAACCCAAGTAATTGTTCAAGTTAGAGTTATATTACCCTTGAATATATCTTTGTGCATTATTATTTTGCTATATCTCATGGAAGTAAGGTAATCAACATTTACTGCACACATAGACATATAAGGATATGCTAATTTCTGAAAGAAACTTGAGTTAATGACATGTCTTAATTTCTGTAATAGAATACCTCACTGAAGTAACTTTAAAGAGCAGAGTTTATTATGGCTTAGCCTTTGGTACAGTCCACTGTAGGAGGAATGGCACAGTAGCTGATGACTACTAATGACATCAGAATCATTTGTGATACAGTGTTCACCTGGAAAATGAGAAAGGTCAGTTGGAAATGAGATTGAACTATAGCTCCAAAGATATGCCCCTTAATCACTCATGTCTTTTTGTTAGTTCCACCTCCTAAAGGTTTCCCAACCCCTAAAATAGCACCATCAGCTTGAGGACCAAATGATCAAATACTCACATATTTGAAGGACACTTCAGATTCAATATATAAAAGAATCAAAGCCTCCCATCCTTTCTCTTTTTTCTTTTATCCTTACTGGTGGCCCAGACGACACTAAAAGAAACCATTTTTTTTCAGGCTGAATTTCTAGGACAAGAGATGATGCATTATGAATACCATACCGGAATGGTCAAAGACAAAGAGAGAATAGGCCCAATATGGTCAATCATTTAAGAACAGATAAAGAAACCCTTGAGGCCTGATGTATTAGTTACTTTCTGGTTGCTATGACCAAACACCACTGCCAAGGCAACTTAGAGAAGAAGGCTTTTAATTTGGAATAAACTCCAGATTCCAGGGATTTAGAGGTCATGATGACAGAAAGTGTGGTGGTGTGAATGGCTGAGAGTTTACATCTCAGCCCATAAGCAGGAGACAGAGAGAGGTCTTCAAAATGGTACTAGTTTTGGAAACCTCAAATCTCATCCCCGGTGGCACAAGTCCATCAATATTATATTTCTTAATTCTTCCTAAATAGTTCCAACCACTGGGGACCAATGAGAGCCTATTGGGAGCCATTCTTACTCAAACTTCCACACCTGGTAAGGTGAGTCATTAGGTCAAAGCAGTCTACATCAAACCTGACGATCAGAGATTTATCCCTGAGACATAGACAGTGAAGGAAAGAAGCTGTAGCATGATATGCATGTTCAAATACAACATAAATAAAATGCAATATATGAAAAGAAAAAATCCTAGAACTATGGAAAAACATGTGGAGAGGACAAAGGTGAGTTCTGCTATTGCGAAAAAGTAAAATGCAAAATGTGAAAAGAAATATCGCAGTGAGGAATGGTAGAGATCTTAGTATTTGGACACCTGAGTTCAATGTTTCTGAGCCAGTATTAATGATGTCATTAATATCTCATGGTTATTACATGACTTTATATCAGACCCTGTGTTTGTGCACCTGAAAGACAAGGGACTTTAAGCTCTTCATACACATGTGCTCTGATGTACAGAATATGCATTCCACATTATTTTTCGTGTTCTTGGAATGCTTATTTCTTCATATTACTGCTTGTGAAAATTTGACTTATCATGTAAAACCTACCTCTTCTTTAAAGTTCCGGGCTTAACTCACTTTCCACAGACTCCATGTCCCTGGCATTTTGTGTAGTTTTAAAGCACAGAACACTACACTATATATTTGAATGCCAGAGTTTATCAAATATACCCCATATAAGCTCAGGCTTGAACCTAACAGCATGTTTTAAAGATGGATGTCATTAGCTGTTTTGAATTGAAGGAGAAATGACAGCCTATAGACTTATTTATTTTCTCTACAGACAAAAATCCCTTGATAGAAAAACAAACTGAAAACAAACATCAGAGTAGCCACCGATATTGTTTCCTGGAGGGTACATTTGTTTTCCTACTGTTATTTCTATGAATGTGTCAGCTCCATGGATGAGGAAGCATGGATTGTGAGTTCTTTACAATATATGCTTATGCAGAAAGGTAAATAAGACATTAGCAAGTTGGATGAATAGCTGAGATCTGCTTTTTTGGTAGCATTTTGCAGACAAGCAGATCTCAGATCTTAGCAATGATTCCCCATTATAATAATAGTTATTTTTATATATGCTGAATAAGGGTGTTGTGAGAGGAATATCCTTAAGATGTGAGAGATATTAAATTGTTTATATGTAAATTTTCTATTACCTTATTTTCAGGCCCTTTACTTAATACTTGTTTTCTTTTACTTTGTCTTCAGAATCTATATTTTTTTTGTAAGCAGCATTTTTATATAGAAGTAAACAGAAAAACATTCCTCATCTGTTCCTAAGACAGGAAGCAAATATAAAGAAATCAGTTCCTGCTAGGCGATGGTGACACACGCCTTTAATCATAGCACTCAGGAGGCAGAGGCAGGTGGATCTCTGTGAGTTCAAGGCCAACCTGGTCTACAAGAGCTAGTTCCAAGACAGGCTCCAAAACTACAAAGAAAGCGTATCCCAAAAAACCAAAAAGAAAAAGAAAAAAAAAAGAAAAGAAATCAGTTCCTATTTAATAGTGTAATTATAATTTAGAATTAGTGGTATTAGAGTGTTTATGTATACATATATATTTAAATGTATATATGCATACTATGTATATGTATTTATAAACTCAAAATAACACATTTCAGACACTTTATGTGAAGAGTTGCAATGGGAAATTGTGTAAGAGAGGAGGGCAGTTTCTGAAATCTGTTTTAGGGCTCTGGCTGCCCTGATTTCCTTGAGTAGTCCATTTTTGGGGTACTTATGATATATAAACAATACTACATACAGATCGTACATGCTGCCAAGGAGTGTTAAAACCATATTCCATATGTGCTGGTCAGGTTCCAGTTACCATAACAAAAACCTTGAGACAAACAATTTAAGAAGCAATATTTAATTTCGTTGGGTGGTTCCCAGTGTAGAAATCAAGCATTGGTTGGCTTTGTCACTTTGAGTCTGCATTGAAGCCAACATGGAAATAGATTGGGAAGAAAGAAAGATATTCTCAGTATGTCAGCTAAGAAAAGGGAGAGGAAAGGCCTAAGGCTCTGGGGTTCCCACATACACTTCTACCAAGCCTTATCTCCTGATATTGTCACTACTTTCTGAAGGTGTGGCAGGATGACAACTAAGCTATTATTAACACAGGACACTTGGGGACAGTCTAGATAAAACTATAGCACCATTCATGAGTAAAGAAAGGAAAACAATGAATTTGCCTGCTCTGGAAGACTGAAAGAGGTGCCTTCTCAGATTTCCTGTGGATGGTGGTAAAATAACAAAACATGAAAGTACAATGTGATCCTCCCTAACTGATCTATTTAGCCAAAGATTCTTAAGGAGAAGGTGGAGTGGACATTGATTAATTGTTCATGTACACAATGAGGCCTGGCTGAAGCAATGAAAAGAGACAAACCACTAATACATACATCAATATCAGTAAGTCAAGTAAAAATTACATTATATGAAAAACATGGAACACAAGAGTATGTAGGATATATCTCTACCCACCAGCAGGCAAAGCAAAGAGATACATTGTTTATATTATGCTTTAGAGAGCAGCAAGGCTTATGATGCCATTATCAAACTCACACTGGAAACTTTATAAAGATATTTAAAATTCTATTATTAAAGCAGGGTAGCTTTGGTATAAGAGCTCTTTCTTCTTATTATATATATTGTAATTTTTATTACAAATACTACATTGTAAGTAATTAAAATGATTTATAAAGGAATCATATACATTAAAGTGAATTTTTTCCTATAGCTGGAATCAATAAAATTGGGCCTGCCAGTCAGTATAGTCCTATATCTGTAGAGTTCCCAGCTCTGTGTGCCTCTTGCTTCATTCCTAACCATTTTAACACGATAGAGGAGCTCCAGTTATTTGATAATAGGCTTTAGTCTGAAGAAGAAAAAGGTGTAAGAAAAATAAAGAGGAAAATAATGACCCTGGAGAGAGTTGAAAAATTAAATTTAATCATGATTAAAGCATTCAGCAATAGTAATGTAAAAATCATCCACAAAATGTATATGTCTTACCAACATGAAATGTAAGCCAAATTGAGAACTTGGCCATGCTGTGATAGGATCAAATTATCATATTGTCTTATGTTTTCAGTCTAGAATTGAGCAACAATATAGAAATTGGTGAAGAAATAAAAAAATGAAATAAGAAGGAAGGCATTCAGGGAGAACAGTAATAAATCATAAATAATTCCCTTTATAATTGGGAAGATTAAAGAAGACAAAAGAGGCCCAAGGCAATGCACAACACAGGCTTCCCTTCCAGAGGACCCTGGTTTGGTTCCCTGAGCACATCTAGCAGCTCACAGCTGCCTATCACTCAAGTTTCTGGCCTCTGTGAGCACTGCACATCCATGGTACACAGACACACATGCTGTGAAAGCACCCATATACATACAAAGAAATAAGTAAACAGATAAATACATCTTCTTTAAAATTTCAAGGAAAGGGAAAGACCAAGGAAACAATTATGAAAATAATAAAAGAGAATTATCAAAAATGAATACGTTCAAACTGGAAAGTTCTACCTAGTGTTTGTATGTGTGGGGGAGAGGGAATGAGTTTATTAAAATAACACATTTACAATGTTTGATGTTTCATGTCCATAGATGAAGCAAAATGCCAGAAAACCCTTGGACAGAAAAAAAAAATATAAACCTATCATTAAATAAAATATAATCATACTGGAGCCAATATTTCCAGCCAAATTCCAAGTACAGAATACTCTGTAAAAAAGGTTTTAATAGCCGGGCAGTGGTGGCGCACGCCTTTAATCCCAGCACTCGGGAGGCAGAGGCAGGCGGATCTCTGTGAGTTCGAGACCAGCCTGGTCTACAGAGCTAGTTCCAGGGCAGGCTCCAAAGCCACAGAGAAACCCTGTCTCGAAAAACCAAAAAAAAAAAGAAAAAAGGTTTTAATAGTCTAAGCTCATTGAATTGGGATACCGGTCTAGTAATATGGGATTTTGACGTTTTATATTCTTTTCCCATGAGTTTGTATGAGATTCCCCACTAGGGCAGCTGGGAGGAATCAAGAAACAAAAGGGGATTTATGAAATTAATTAGCACTGCTAGAAGACTGACGATGTAAGATCCTAGGAAAACAGGCATGAATCCACCCAACAAGTGACCCAAGTGGGTGAGAGCAGGGAGCCCCCTTTAAGGCCTGTATGTGGGAAGTGAAAGGGATTCATAGGGTTGGAAATCTAAATATATAATGAAAAGGAAATATCCACGCTGCATACAAATCTTAGAGCAGATTAAGTAAGCAGAAGCGCAGCACCACAATTGTGTCTGAATTCATTGTCCTATTAAAAGTCTGTTAACATAAACATTGTTCACATATTTTCCAGCATGAAGCCAAAGGAAGGCAAACATTAGCCATTTAACGCTGTCCTTGCAAAGCTGCGAGTAACTGGGAAGTTTTGTCACCCATATTGTCTCACACATTTAACTTGCATCCTTGTTCTTGCGGCTTTAATCATCTGTGCAAAGTTTCCGACTAAAAATAGGCTGTTTTATGTTTTAATGAATAATGGAGTCAACTGAATGAAACGAACATTTTTCCCCACAAGACAAAGGAGGGTTCAGTGGACAGAAATATGGAGCAAGAAAGCCAATGCCAGTGAAAACATAGAGTGTGTCAAGGAAAGTGTCTACTTTATTCTGATCATGGAAAATTAAAATGTTAACAAGGAACAAGAATAGAGACTCAGAGAACAAGGAGGAAAGCATCAAATATTTGCGTTCAGCAGTTCTTTTAATACATATTCATCAAATGTCTACTTTGTCTTAGGCAGGACTCAAGGTACCAATGTTTAAATTCCAAATAAAATGAGCAAACATTTCTATTCTCATAAAGTGTGACCCTAGAGAATAATAAGAGTGAGCATTAAAAACTCTGATTATATACACACCAGGCATCGTTCAAAGCATTTTTAACATGGGCTTTCTGATCTGTGGGGCAGGACCAGACTTTGTGGTGAATATGAGATACTTCAGAGAAAAGACTGAAGGCAGGTCTTTTCCCCAACTCTTCATTTGGATGGAAACGGGTTGTGAACTGCTTAATCCCTGTGGTAACCCATCACTTCTACCCATCTTAGGCATTTCTATAGTGATGTGGACTCATAGAGGTTTTACGTTGATTACTCCCACTCCCATCTCAGTTTCCTTATAATACTGTAAATTAAGGCTAAACAACAACAACAACAACAAAATCCCAAACAAACAACACCAACAAAAACCCCACAGTATTGCAATAGCTCAGTGGAGCAAAGGAGCAAAACTTTATTTCTAACATATTTCATTTACTGTATTGGGACTTTAGTGTGGCCCAATGACTCTGAGAAGATTAATGGGGCTTCGTCACTTGGAACATATATCATCCTCTATTACTTTAGTGGGAAGAGAGACATTGTAGGAAATTCTTGGGGGGTTGGTGTTCCTTTTGGATGAACCTCACATCCTTTCTGCTGGTATTTAATTGGTCAACCTCTTCAGATAATCCAGAAAACATATGTTGAGCAGAGATGAGCGTCCTTGATATAGTTCTAAATGAGGAGGCCTCACCAAAACAAAACTACAAAAACAGAAAATGTGAGAGTTCCATTGTGTCTTCTGGATAGTACATGCAGTAAACCATTAGAAAATTATGGTAAAATGGTACAAACAGGAAAAATGAAGCTAGACGCAGAATATAAAAATGACCAGAGTGAAATTTTCTGTAAGAGACAGGCAAAGTGATTGAATTACCAGCTAGATGGAAGTTTCTAGTCCTGTGCCAAGTCCAAAAATATCCTTCTAAAAGTTCCATCAAAACCCAAGGCCACTATCTAAAATACACAAAACACCCCAGGGATGGTTAAGTTAGAGTAGTACCATGTGACCCTGTGATGAATTCTTACAATCTTCTTCACCACAAACTCTCCACTCCATTTCCCAGATGCTGCAAGATGCATCTGTAAGTGAATTACTAGCATAGAGGAGCATGGTAAATCAGTGTGTACTATTACTCTCCCTACAAAAAAAAATTAATCGTGCCCGATATTGATAGTCCTTAGATAATAGGTTTTTTCTCCCTCAGCCATTAAAAAACATTTTGTTTAGGAACATGTCTTACCCAACATGGTGCTTTTGTACTGAGTAATCTCCGGCAGGGGCAAAGAAGATACCTGATGGGGAGCATTTATATCCTAAACTTTTCTATTGTTTTGACTGCCTCTTTGATGCCCATAATCCTCAAGCAGAGGCTTTGTTTCAAAATCAGAACAGTCATTACATAAGTATCTTGATGATAGAGATTATTACAGTTCATGATATTCGCACTGTTGACATTTATTTACTGATAAAAATTCTTGAAATAATAGACTCTAGTTGATGGAATTTATGGAATATCATTAGGAATGTTACAGTTGCAGTTTTATCCAACAGGTCTAGGAAATGAGGAATTCAAGAAAAGACAAATGGAAAAACACCTGAAGAGAGACAAAAGAATTGTCACATGACAATGTACCAGCAGATATACCTGTTCACGGACAGAGATAAACTAGTTCGGGACTCAGGATTTCTGAGGACAGGGAAACTTGGACTTTCAGGAGGAAGAACTTCTCAAGGCAGGGGAAAATACCTACCTGAAAGACTCCTGGAGTCCTTCCCCAAGGGCACACACATCCACAGATGTTATCAAGGAAGAAAAATGAGTGTGGTGCACAAGGAGAGCCCTGAGTATAGCAAATGGCAGATAATTTGGTTTATTGCTCTGTGATCACCTTCTTGAAAGTCTTAATAATTTTATCTTTTAATTTGCTTTAGAAGACAGAAGTCCAAGGGAGCAAGTAAGCATCTGTCAGGGATTTTGAGCTTTGGTTTCCATATGGCTTTGCTTCCTACAAGATCTCCATTTCAGCTCCTCATCTTCCCAGGCTTAGTTCATTTCACACCCTCCCAGCAATTGCTCTGTCCCAACTGGCTCTTCTTTGGGGTCTGATGCTTGGGCAGGAGGTAAGAAAGGTCAAGGGAGAAGGTTAGCAATCACTTGATGCCTTGTAAAAGGCGTATTAGTTTATAAAGTACACAATTTTAGGTTGAGACTATGATAGAAGAAGAAAATTCTCCTTATTTTAACAAACAATCCTGTGTTTTTACCCTGCACTGGGTTCTGCCTGTTATGCTGTATTTTCAGACATTTCCTCTGGCAAATGAGTCCTGGAAATGTGGGAATGGAGAAATGTTTTGAGGATTGTTTGAATTGCTATTGGCAGCCTTCTTCTGAAATATCGCCTTTAATATCAAGACAAGCAAGGATCAGGATTTGAAGTAAATTCAGCAGACTTTGGGTATTCTGGGTGGTTAGTCCACTTTCTGGATATTTTTCATCTGTCAGTATGCAATTCAAAGTGCTATGTTTACTTTTATGTGCAACCTCCACATAATATTTTTTACCTGTGAGACGAGGAATATCAAGGTGGATAAGCAAAAATGAAAACTCCAAGATCTCTATCTCTACCTCTACCTCTACCTCTATATCTATATCTGACCAAGAAAGGTAATTAGAAACACTGTCATATGCTTTATTTATTTATA
>NC_022027.1:13665088-13674836 GCF_000317375.1 Microtus ochrogaster
GGCATTTAGGCTTTCACATGCCTGTATGCACAAATGTGCCCTTACTCACAGACACACATTTCCCCTTACCTCTACAAACACATATACATGCAAGCATCTTGCACACTACACACACACTACACACACACACACACACACACACACACACACACACACACTTCAATTAAAAGAAACAACAAAACCCTAAAATCATTTAAAAAATGCAACATGTCACTCTAAATTATTCCATAATATTGTCTGAGCATTCTCTCAGAGGAGAGGTTGTCATTAGGATTTTAATCTACTATTCTTTAATGAGTGATAAGTATTTTTAATATGCTAAATGCTTGAGCTATTTTATATGCTTTTTTGTACTATTTTTTAATCAGGTTATTTAATGTTTTACTACTGAGTTGTTTTAATTTCTAGTATATTCTGCATGTAGAGCTCTTCTTAGAGATAGGATTGGTAAATATCTCTCCCATTCCTTAGGCTTTTTACTCTTCAGCTTCCAGTTTTCTTTGTTATGTAGGGACATTTTTAATTTGTTGCAGTCCTGTTTGCCTATTTTTAATTATAAACCTGTGCTTTTAAGCACATGTTTAGAGAAAAATATTGACTGTTCAACATCCAGAAACTCACTCCCTCTACTTTCTTCTACTTCAACTCATTTTCTAAGTGATGTGCAAACATTTTAATAATATTATACTAGATATGAATTATCTATAATGATATAAATGATGAGAATACCAAATGTTCCTAAGCTATTTTGAAAGTAATAACAATTTTACCTTTCCGGAGCATACAACTGGCAGGTATAATCATATTTAATTCAGTTGGTTCACCAAATAGTGAGGAGCAAACAAAATGAAACAGCACACACACGTCAGCAAAATTGGCCCTCATTCACTCACACCAGGTGTCCTCAATTACTGAAAGAAAAGATTTCTGGATGCAGCGCTTGTCCCTCACCAGGACTGCCACATGTCACAGACAACAGGCAGTGGCAAGGCTTTTATTGACTTTGATCCTATTATGTGGCTCATCTCAATTTGAATGAAAAGCCTTTGAGAAATGTGTGCCTCTCCTCCCTAACATTAGTAAATTGTGGCCTACACTTCTCTTCAGCGTGGTAAAACATTTAAGTGTTTGTTTTCTTCTTGTAATATTATCCACAGCTGTTATTAGACACATCATAAGTGCTGGAATTATATTCAGTCACTTGTTGGTTTTAATCTCCAGTGCCCGCTTGAGCTTGACAGTCCAACTTGTCTCTTCGTGCCTGCGTGGACTCCCCAAAAGAAACATCTTGAGCTACGTCAGGAAAGTCTTAAGTGTAAGTCCCTTTCAATAGGTATCACGGTACCTTGTTGCGTAGCTTTTCTTTTTTTAAATAATAACTTGGCAATACCTAAACTGGAATTCATGTTTCTGGTAATATGATATTCTTGGTATGTCTACTTAGCTTTGATGTGGCCTTGTGGGTCTAAGGTAAAATTTGTAAAGAAAAATGATGTCTATTATGCTCCTTTAAAAAGCAGTTTCTTCACAGTGAAGGCAACATTGTAATCTGAGCAGCCAATTCAATTTCAAAGAAGACTGAAACAAATAAAACATTTACTATTTATGCATTTCTTGAGATCTTATTATGTTCTCAGCCCTTTGATAATAATGAGTTTTGATAGGATTTGATAAGGGTCAATGACCATTTTGCAAATGGCACCAGTCTGAAGTAAACATGTTGAGATAAAATTGAGAGAATGCTTGCTTAAGGGCTTCTGGAATGGAAAGGAATGGCTATCTTCAATTCAGCTTGTGTTAAGTAGAGATAGCTGCAGGGATATTAAATATAAAAATTGTTCAGGAAAAATATCACAAAAAACCCAAAAATCATTCTCTTGAACAGCTCAAGCAAAACATGCTTGGATTTTAAAATGTCTGTCATACCATAAAATGGATAAGCTTGGTGATACTATAGGCCCAAATATGGCCACTTTTTGAAAAGTGGTGATTGCAGATATGGAAACTTGATAGGGTAGAATTTGGGAGCTCCATTTAGAACCCTGACTCCTTTACTTCAGAAATATTTTGAGCATGTGGTCTTGAAGGATGATAGGTTAAAGGAAAAGGGCTTTCTTTTCAACCTTTGTTAAATGGAGACATCATCACTTAAATTCCAAAGTATTACGGCATTACTTTGAATAATTTTGTCAATATTCTGCTTAATAACAGGCCATCCAATGAAAAATAAATTTTATGATTAAATTCATGGATTTCTTTATGGAGTCAGACATTTCAGGCATGTGGCGTCTTTCTTTGAAAATATTTTTACTCTCATATGGTTTTTTTAATGACTTCCTCAGGTGGCTGCCTGCTGGACTGTGTTACTCCCTGCATTTTCATACATTTCATGCAGGGATCTGTATACTTTTTGAAGATTAAATCTTACTGGGCTTACCTTAGTTGGGCTTCTTCATTGTGAACTGGATTAGTTGTTATTTATCTTAAGTACTAGACCCAAAATGACTCCAAAAATTTAAAATTTCAGTATGCATCTGTCATCTATTTTAATAATTTTATTACCATAAGTACTTGTGTATACACTATATTCTATATAGTTACAGTTAATAGGTCACTCAGATGCTTACTATGAGCTACTTTCTCCTTCTTTATATCTCATTTTCCTCTTAGAATTCCGGGATGAAAAAGTAAGTCTGCTTGAATAAAAGCTAATGTACTTATGCTCTCATGAGCAGACTAATATTAAACTCATCGTTTAATTAAACTTCACTGTTCATTAAAGCATATTTTCATTATAAAAGTACCCCAACAGAAAATAAATAATTAATAAATACCAAACATTTAAGAAGTAGGTTCCAATAAGGTTGATCCAAGAGAATATTTTATTAGGCATGCCCTTTATACATTACATTCATATTATTTGGGGCAGTTTTAATTGCATATCTTTGTTGAAGATGGATTTATAAGCACAGGGAAAATATACATGTAGTATTCATGTCTACATATAATTTTTATCTTTGTACTCACTTTTCCTCCATATGTAAGACTATACCAATCCTTTAAAGATTTTGTTCCATCCATGTTCTATTTCACAGTAGAGGGATATAAATAAGAAAACATGAGAATGTGACCAAGTTTAGGCCTAATAGAGACTCCTGTAATGATTGTACACACACTACTGTTCTGGTTTGATAGAAAGTGAGTCTGATAGGTTTATACTCTTGAATGCTTGACCCCCCCCCCCCTTTGGAGAACTGTTTGGCAGGATTGGGAGGTGTGACCTTGTTGGAGGAGATATGTTACTAGGGGCATGATTTGATGTCTTAAAAGCCTCAACCATTCCAAATTAGATCTCCCTCTCTCTGTCTAATTCCAACTTGTGGATCAAGATGAGTCTTCCAGAGCCATGCCAGTCTGCCTGCAAGCTGCCATGATTCTTACCATGATGTTCCTAACTTTAACCATTTCAGACTACAGGCCTCAAATTAAATGATTTCTTTTATGAACAACATTGGTTGTGCTGTTTTGTCATGCCATAGAAAACTAAGACAAGTGTAGAAAGTAACTAAGGCAAATGTGTGTGTATGTATATCTACATGTGTGTATCCATGCACCGAGTCTGACTTCAATATAGTCATTAGCTGTTCATTTCTCACAATTGGTGCCTACTTCTCATTTGTGTGGTTGATACAGTTATATGTCCTATGTTTTAGAAGTTTAAATAGACATCTGTATACAAAAACAGATGTTTGTGCACATATTTATTTTCTCCAAGTGACTAGACATGTGACTTATAGAAGAGTGTAGGTACTTAAGAAGGGTCCGTCTCTTTTACAAAGTGTGTGCAACATTTTATATTGCCACTTTCAAGCTATGAGAGCTGCAATTAGTCTTCATTTTCATCAGAGCCTGACATCAACATTTTATTGGTTTTTATTCTATAATTTAAGCAAGAAAGTAAGGCATCTTGTGCATTTATTTTTTGTCTTCATAGTGATTAAAATGTGGATAATGGTTCTATGTGCTCATTTCCCTAATATATTGCTTGCTTAATGTTTTTAGATTCTAATGTAATAATTTTATCCATACTTTAAATCTTTCAAAATTTTTTGCCTGTTTTTTTATTGCTGTATGTGTGTAATTTTTATTACTGAGTTTATGGCTGATCTTTGTATTTTAGATAAAGATCATTACATTCATGTGTTTTATAAATATTTTCTTCCAGTGTATAGCATGCCTTTGCTATCAACATCTTTCAAAGAACAGATGATTTAAGTTTTAAAGGAACTAAGTATTCAAAATGAAGTTTATGGCGTCAGGTGACCTGTAATAAATTATAGTTTTGATTTCATTTTTAATAAGTATTTTCATATAGGTCATTTCAGGTTTTCTTGTAAAATGTTTCATAATTTTTTTCTTAATTTAGATAATAATCATCTTCTTAAGTATTATAGATAATGTTGTATTTGTTTTACACTAACAACATTTTAGAAAATTCACAATTTTAGTAATAGAAAAAAGAAGCAACTTTTTGATAATTTAACCTCATAAGCCAATAATAACTTCTAGTATTTTAAAGAATCCATAGAATTCCTATTTAAAGAATTATCTTTTCATAATATAAAGTTATATTTCTTCTATTTCTAATAAAAAATCTTTACTACTTTTCTTGCATCAGTTGGGCAGGTTCTATTTTATGACCCCGAGATTTATATAGAACAACTAGGAGTTGATGTGGGAGTGTCATATATCAATCTGTTGATTTCATTGGTTAAGCAATAAAGAAACTGCTTGGCTGGCCCTCATAGGTTAAAACATAGGTGGGAGGAGTAAACAGAACAGAATGCTGGGAGGAAGAGGAAGTGAGCTCAGACTCGACAGCTCTCCTCTCCGGGGCAGACGCCTCAGAGAGACGCCATAGCTCAGCTCTCGGCCACATGCGATGAAGCTCCGACCCAGGATGGACGTAGGCTAGAATCTTCCTGGTAAGCGCACCTAGCTGTGCTACACAGATGATTAGAAATGGGCTAAATTAATATGTGAGAATTAGCCTAGAAGAGGCTAGATAGAAATGGGCCAAGCAGTGTTTAAAAGAATACAGTGTCCGTGTAATTATTTCAGGGTACAAGCTACCCAGGCGGCTGGGGTGCTGGGGACGCAGCCCCACTACTCTTACTACTACAAGGAGTGGATATCAAAATTGCTCAAGGGCTTTTCTTGCCTTCATTGGAGTTATGTATATTTTCTGCATCAATTTAGTGAAGATTCACTGATAGATTATAAAATTTTCAAACAGCCTTTTATCATTAGGAAAAAATAATGGGTTCAGATATTTCATTCATTTCTATATTGGTGAATAAAATTTATAATATAGTGTTTTCTTGTCTTGTATGGATACTTAAATGTTATAGTATTAAAAGAAATGTTATAGTACTAGTACTTTTAATTATTTTCTTTTAATATCATTACTGTGTAGCCTCCAATTAAATGCTATCTCTTCTCTTTAAAATGTAACTGGCAAAATAGGGATTTAACTCGCAAAATTACAAATATATATTACATTAATTAAAGAGTTATTTAATATTTGATAGAAAGTCAGGTATAGTAATACACATATTTAATACCAGAATTTTAATTCAAGTACTTGGCAGGCAGAGGCAGGTTGACAATTTTGAATTCACAGGTATCCTGAGTTGCAATGTAAGTTCCAAACCAGCCAGTCAGCCAGTACTATATAGTGAGAACCTATCTCAAAAAGTTATATATTGTATGCAAAATGCTACAAAACTTTCATTGGAAAAACACATTTTTTAGAAAGATTTCAGCTATGAATTCAAAGTTAAAAAATCTATATGAGAGCTTCCAGGCTGATCATTGCATAGTCTTTGTTATTTTATGTTTTTTTAATGGAATTGTTGATTATTAATATTATGATTATATTTTAAGTGCCTATAATACACGTTTTTAATCCATGGTCTTACACTGTTTCCAAATGAGGAGCACCAGTTAAATTCCGTAGTGAAAAAGAAAGAGGAGGAAGACAAGAAGTTATCAAGTTGTGGATGACATGACCTTTGGAGAAGGACATGGTAGTAGTGGTGAAGTTCATGAAATAATTTGATGAGGGGAATGCAGATGGATATATTCTAAATTAATTATATTTATGATGAAATTACCAAAGAATACATAATAAAATGATTAGATTAGAAATAAACAAAATAGAGGATAGAAAAAGCAGAAAACATGTAAAAGTTGCCATGTATTTTCTGATAGAATGAAATACAAAAGCAATGAAATGTATGCAAGCAGACAAGCCTTATTTCTCTTAGGGTCTTGGACAGAGTTTCTGTCTTTCTGGTGATGCTGTAAATTAGCTGGTATTCATGTCTCCTCTCTTCTGAAAGAAGTGACCTTATCTTAAATGTTTTGGTACCTGTGATACAGGATTTCAGCTTATTTCTGGTTCTTTCCTCCCTACAAGTATTTCAAAGCATTGGTACTTTATAGACATAATCCATCGGATTCTTCCCGTAATTCTACAAAGTATTTAATTCATTTACTTTTTCAGATGTACAAATGTGAGATTTTTGTTGTAACTATTATTTTCCAAAGTTCTCTTTTTTTGAATTGACAATTTTAGTTCTAATTTTTTTGTAAAAATGCTAAATTATCTTTTAGATTTTTAAGAAATAACAATTTAATTTCACCTTCTATTTGATATAACCAATACAATTCTACTTTGATTAGTTCCACTTTTCTGACATAATAATGGTAATTTTTAATTTCAAAAAATATATATTTACCTGTTTGTAATTATATTTCTTGGTTATTTTAGTGTGTGGGTTGTTTAGTTATTGCATTTTTTTATTTCATGACTTATACAATAATATCTCTTGTATGTTGAATAGAGAAAGCTTATGTTTTAATTGTTGGTGCTTATAAAAAACATTAATAACTCTAAGTGTCAGTGTGAACATAGTGCAGAGGAAAACACAGTGTTTGAGCAGATCTATGTAGAAGCATTTATGGAAAATTTGTAACAGAATCAGTGGTGGTGTGTGCCTTTAATCCTAGCACTCAGGAGACAGGAGGATATCTGAGTTCAGGCCCAGCTTGTTCTACAAAGTGAGTTCCAGGAAAGCCAGGGCTACACAAAGCAAACAACAACTAAATTTTGTTGTCTCAAAAACAACAACAAATTGTAAATAAAATCTAGCAGAGAGGATACATTTATTTAATTTAAAAAAGAGTGAGTAATTATTTTAATACATAAGATACACCTAATCCATGTTGCAGAAATAACAAAGATTCTCTTGGATAGACAATATGAAATGTTCAAAATCTTCTCTGTCTCTTGAAAATACTCATTTTAAATAAGAAGCTTTGAGGAGCAGTCCATGCTAGTATAATCAACAGTCCCTTTCCTTTTTTCTAATAATCACAAGGAATTTGCAAGGAATATTTTCAAGGTGTAGATCTTCCTTGCAAATATAGTTCTTTAAGAAGTGTGTGTCTGCAATGGACTTCACTTTCCTCTGAGAGTCATATATCTCTAGTATTCGTTTGTTATCTACTGTGTTTCTTTCAAATACAAAAAAAAAATAAGAAATTTCATTAAGTAGTCTTTAACTATATAATTGATGATCTTGTAGAGTTTGTGTGCCAAATATATCATTAGTGCATAGAAGAATAAACAAAGGTAAAAGCAGAGATTTGATTTCACATTGGTAGATATGATTAATTGTGTGAGTCTGTGTGTGCATTTAATTAAGCGAATTTCTGATCAGCGATTTACTAAAGGAAAAGAAATTGGATCTCTTGTATTTCTGAAAGTCTCTATGCCATTTTAATATCTAGTAAATCTCACAAATATTTATTTCTTAGCATCAAAATCACCTTTAATAGTCATGTTTAAAAGCACCTTGGTTTTGTAATTTAAATAAGGAAAATATTTAGCCTTGGTAAATTTTGTGTTCCACATTATGGAATTGAAAATGAACATTATCAGTTCTTTTTTTCAGTAATCACACATTTATTAGAAGTTATGGCCACCATAGGTATACCTGCACAAATAAAGACAGACAATGGTCCAGCACATGTACCTAAGAAAATGAAACAGTTTTTTTTGCTTATTATAATATAAAGCATATTAAAAGTATACCAAACAATCCTACAGGTCAGGAAGTTATAGAAAGGTGATGTTCTCAACTATGTTCATAGCAGCATTGTTTGTCATAGCCAGAACCTGAAACAACCTAAAAGCCCTTTGACCGAAGAATGGATAAGGAAAATGTGGTACATTTACCCAATGGAGTACTTACTACATAGCAGAAAAAAAATAATGATATCTTGAATTTTGCAGGCAAATGGATGGAGCTAGAAAACATCATTTTGGGTGAGGTAACTCAGACACAGAAAGACAATTATCACGGGTATTCAGTCATAATTGGTTTTTAAACACAAAACAAAGAAAACCAGCCTACAAATCACAATCCCAGAGAACTTAGACAAAAATGAGGATCCTAAAGGAGACATACATAGATCTAATAGAAAAAGACAAGATCTCCTGAGTAAATTGGGAGTATGGGGACCTTATAGGAGGGCTGAAGGGGAGGGGAGCAGAGAAAAATGTAGAGCTCAATAACAATAAAAAAGAAAGTCTCAAAGAAAAAAATTATCAATTCCTGATAAAGCCTGACTTCCAGAAAAAAATATTTCTCAAAGATACATGTATAAGAGTCATTCATTACTGATTTACACCATATATAGTACACAAAATTTTACTTTCCTCTCATCATTTTGTTGTTATTAATATGTTTTAAAATCTACCAGCACAACATATTAAGAAAATTACTTGAATGCCAATAGTGTGATCTTTATTGGCACATTGGGAATATATCATTCTTGTAAATTCAATCCAAGTAACAATTCTTTTGTTCAAAACTGTTCATTGTGTACTAGGAACTACTCTAGGTACTGAGATAGGGTTGTAAACAAACAGATTAAGTCCCTGAATTTATCTGAAAAGAATGTGATGGAATATATAACAGTTACAGTTAAATTAGTTAATAAAATGATTTATTCTAGGAAGTATTCTTGCTTTTTCATCATCAAAACAAACACACTGTTACCGTATGAATTTTGGAATTTATTCTGGCTGGATAAGAAGGTGTTAAAGAACCTGAACAGAGGAGGATGTATTACAGCCATCACAGTGGGTCCATTCTGGAAGCTTTATAGTTTGTTGATGACTATAAGACAAAG
Source organism: Microtus ochrogaster (assembly GCF_000317375.1). Lineage (NCBI taxonomy): Eukaryota > Metazoa > Chordata > Mammalia > Rodentia > Cricetidae > Microtus > Microtus ochrogaster. Next base: position 13,674,353 of record NC_022027.1, read on the forward strand.
CAAAGGCCATTTAGTTGGGTAATGAGTCATGATAATGGCCCATTTCAGCACTGCTGCAGTAATGACAGTGGGAATTGGTCAAATTCTAGATATATTGTGAATGTATAGGTAGCAGATTAACTTGACAGGTAAGATTGGAGAGGAAAAGAGTATCAATGATTATTTAAAGTTTTTTTTTCCTCACAAGAAGAATTAGAAATATAAAATTTTCATTAACTGAGGAAGGAAAGGTTATGCACAATGGTAATATAAAAATTGGAGAAATAATTAAATTTCTAAAGCAGGTATATTCACTTTGAAATGAGCGATAGATGGAATGAGTAGATACACTTTAGAGGCACATGGGTGTAAAAATATAAAGTTATGCTAAATGCAACCTGGGTCCCCATCCATCGTCAAATATTTGCTGCAGTACCGTCATTGCGTAGGGTACAATTGTCCAGTGTGAGAGGGAAACCCATGGGAAAGGTGTACATTTTGTTAA
>NC_022027.1:13675163-13684267 GCF_000317375.1 Microtus ochrogaster
CTCAAGGAACTGGAGTTACAGGCCCACGCAGCTAACGTCGCAATTCTTAGAGATAATTCACAATCCCTGGGATGTCTTCCCCGTGATCAAGTCAGCTGGTTGGAAGGTGGACATTATTTTCATAACGTGGTACGAAAACATCATTTTGAATCCTTTCATACACTGACCATTGTGTGGTCCCAGAGTGAAATGTACTGCCTCTCCCCAGTCTCGTGCCTGACATGCTGTTGCTCATGCTGGGGCTTTGCCACGTGGTATTGTCCAGTACATGAAGTGAGATCCTTTCCTTACTCAAATGCCTATCTCCACACATATGCACACACACAAATGAGTCCCTTTTAATTGTTTAAATAAGTCACATGAGTTAAAGGCCTGGGTATTTCAATGCCCAACTTCATACCTCTGGGAAGAGACAGTGTGGGTTTGGTATTCTCAAGATATGTATTATGTATTGATAACTATTCTTTCTGGAATGAAGTATGGATTCACAAATATACAAATTGGGATTCATCAGTCTCATAATATATTATATACTAGAAGACAGGATTGTAAATTAAATCCTTATGCTAAATTATCTATATTTTAGCTCTTAGAGCAGTGATCCTGGTTGCTATTTGACCTGCGACTGATGGGTGTATGTACTGGAAATGTTAGTTATTAACTATTCTCACTTTGCCAGGCATGTACTAGGAGTTTAATCGTGATGACAATAGAGATGTTTACTTCATTGATGCTTTCTACAAAATTATGCACTAGTGCTCGTTGTCCATATTACTTTGCTGAGATTATTTCTTCAGTTTAACTAATATAGAAATTGAGGCACAGAGCAGCTCCATACTGTATCCTATGATCTCTCTGTTTTTGAGGAAAAGTGCCCTGGTTATAGGTTAGAAAGTTGAGCTTCTGAGACTGAAGTGATTACCTATTACACGTTGCCACTGCTCCAGATACTCTGAAGTCATTCATTGATATATTCTTACAATAAATTCTAGATTCATTTATTACTCAAAATATCGCATGACCAAAAAAGCAGATAAAAATCTCAGTATGTCATTATTTTAAGACATCTTTGAGATTTCCAATTTCATGGAAAGGGGCATGTGTGTTTATCTCTAGCTATTTCTTGTGCAAATAAATGAATATTTTTAGCAATTCCTAAAAGAGTTCAGATTCATAGTCAGTTTCTCCATTAACATTCTTAAAAAAACATCTATGTGTTTGAATGTACTTTTTTGCCCTCCATCTTAGAGGTCAGTCATTAGTTTACCACAGAGAAGCTATGCAATTTTTATATTACCAAAGAAGTATGGAATTTAGTAATTCTTTTTCAGGCAAACCTCCATTGTAGAATTAAAATCTTGGATTCAGAGGTAGGATTAAATTTTCAAGGTCACATAGGTAATTAATTGCAAAACACAGGTTTCCGTACAGATCTCCTGATTTTAATTCTACAGATTTTCTTTAGGATTAAGTGCTATCCAACAAAGCCAGTATATTAACATGATCCCATCTCATGGCTATTCTTTATACAATGCACATCTAATAAATGTAGCTAGAGTCTAAAGTTTTTCTCTTTTATTTGTAATTTCATTAAAGAGTTGAAGTTAAACACAAACTTAGTGTTTTGAAAATACAGCACTTTGGCTGGCATGAATTCTAATCACAGAGCAAGGATGCTGAAGCACTTATAGTAATTACAGATGTACTTTTTTCAGCTTTGTCGGCACTCTCAGGCCTTATCATATTTAAATACATCGAGTACAGGAAATAAATAATTGTTGCATATGTCTGTGTACACTTATCAGGATGGGTTTTTTTCTCCTTTGCTTTGAAAATTGTCTCACCTGGTAGAGGGACTCAAGTAGATGATTGTATTTATTAATCCATATAGAATTTATATGGCTTTATCATTATGAATGTGGAAAAGGGAGAAATATCCACATTAACAACTATATTAATTCAAAACTAGATGTCTTTAAACTTTGTTTTCTATCGTTACGGTGTAAAACAAGAAGATGTTAAGGTTGCTAAGTAATATGTACATTTCTGAGTTTTGGGCACGTCCTGTAAAGATCAAAATGAGGATGTTGGACATTATACATATACAAAGTTTATTCTGTTTATCTTTAGGTATTTGACAAAATTTAGAGCTATCTCTGGAAAATATAGAATACACTAATTGTTTTGGAATTCCAAAAATGACTAAATGCAGCACTTGCTATAAAATATTGACAACTGTGATGACCATTAAATGTCACAAAATGCTAGCAAGTACATCTCTTGACATCGAATGTTCAAACAGAGTTTGAAATTTAACTTTTAATTTTACATTAAATGCAGGAAGGCATTTCTCTTTCATTAATCAAATGCAATGTTATGCCCAGCAAATAACATTAAGAAAAGGCAAAGCTGTCACCAGAAAGCCAATTAAAGATATGGAGACTCCTGCTTTCTGAGGTGAGCCTGGAGCTCATATGCTGGAAGATCTTGTAGTTAGGACTTTTGAGTTGGACCTTGGTCAAATAACAGATTGTCAGGACCCTACCCAATATGACATCCCTTGAAAAATATCCAGTAGAGCTGGTGCTCTCAAGAGACCCTCAAATTATTTATGACCACATATTAAAATAAAATTTGTCTTGAGAGCTTGCAAAAAAAAAGTGGTATTTTAATTGCTTTCATTGCTTAGGACGTAGAATGTGGTGGAGTGCTTCTTGTGTCGTGTGCAGAAAGCCTGGAATTCAAGATACAGCACTGTAAAGCCAAACAGAGCTTATTGAATTGTTTTCTCTCCAATGCAAACATTTGTGGATCAAATCGTAAGTCAAGTCATAAGTACTGTTCAAAGTTTTTTGTTTTTGTTTATTGTTTTTTGTTTATTGTTTTTTTTGGTTATGTGAGAAGGTAGCTAAGCTGTGAACAACCTTCTTACCTCCATCATCTCCTTCAGAGACCAGAGTCCACTTTGTCAATTCCCGTCTACTCTCATTTTCCTCCTCAAATACGCTGCTACTTGCCCAGCACCTTCATGTGCTTCCCTTCTTGTATTATCTCACGCTTGACCTGTGCCTCCTCTTCCACTGTTTGTATCCATTCTGCTACTGTCCATTTTTCTGGATACTCAGTGAAGTGAATCTGTGGAGGTCGAAAGATCACATTACAGATGGTTTCCAAACTCCAAGGTCTGCAAATAGAGACAAGATGAAAGTCAACTATACTAAGTTGTTTTCAGTGTTTGATGCATTTCACAGCAAGGAATGTCTTACTTAAAAACTGTGATTGTTTTTTTTTTTCAATTAGTGTTCAACACCTTGGATTAATGAGTAGAGCTTCCAGTGTCTCAGAGAAAAAAAAAACTATATCTTTGAATTATGTTCTATTATTAATAGAAAAAGAGGAAGCTTTTACTCATCTATTTTTTTTCCCAAACTAAAACCCCTTAATAGACTTTGGAAGGTTTAGTAATCATTTCCAGAAGGGAAAACAATCTGTGGAGTTCACCTGACAGAGCAGGTCATTTCACTTCTGTTGTCCTTCTTTTGCTGTTGTGCTTTAAATTGTCCATTCATGGTTGTTCCTCTACCAACACATCAAGATACAGTTAGAGAAGATTTACATTGTGTAACTTTACTTGGACCATTTCTTTCATACTATGATTCTTTCCAAGAATTAACATTTAAAAATTATTTAAATGTGACATTTTATGATTTCATAATCATTTTTCTGATTGGCATTGCTTCTCTTAGTTAGTGAACTCTTTTGTATCCTATAGCATCCTGATAGGTTTTCAGTTTATTGACAGTAATTTAAGGGGTGTACTGATGGAGGCTTTGTGAGGGAGAGACCTTCCAGCTTCCCATTTCCCAAGACAGGTGTGTGATGCTCAAAAAAAATAAAACCTTTTACTTTATAAAAACAGGACTGAGAATGGGAAATCAGGGAACACAAAATCTATGAGCCATCACTCCCCTTTCCACTGAATATACTAAAAAAAATTTCAAAAGACATTTTGAGAATCATGACTCTCATTCCCATTTCTAGGCATTTGTTATATACCCAGTAAACCTGCCTCTTTGTGCTATTTGAACTCTCATTTAAATTCTTTCATGCATTTCTAGGATGTATAGGGCATAGGTGTTGATGTTTTATGGAATCTAAATAGAGCTATTTCACATCTGGGTTTAATTTATGAAACATGCCAAGAATAGTCACTTTAAGAAATAATAGAAAACCATGTGAATATAAATGCTCTAAGAAATTGGGGAAATGTTGCAAGAATGCAAATATTTTGAATTTTCCAAGATTGAAAGACTGCAGTTATTTTCTGTGGATATTTTTCAAAATGGATAGTGTTCTACCAGAATGCCATTAAAAATTCATATCTTCCTGCTCTGCAAGTAGTTTTCCATGTGTTGCCTAAATTTCATCCCCAGAACACAATGGAAAAGTGAAAATATGAACAACCAGGCTCAGAGCTATCATTTAGCTTGTGGTTTATTTTCTAAAATTTATTATTAGATATTAAGCTCTTAGAATATTATAAATCTAAAAAAATCTTATAATTTCCTATAAGTGCTCTCCTAATTTGAGAAAAATTGGATTTACGTTTTTATTGATTTTTATTGAGCTCTACATTTTTCTCCGCTCCCCCCACTGCCTTTTCCCTCCTTCATCCCTCTCCCAAGGTCCCCATACTCCCAATTTACTCAGGAGACCTTGCCTTTTTCTACTTCTCATGTAGATTAGATCTATGTATGTCTATCTTAGGGTCCTCATTGTTGTCTAAGTTCTCTGGGATTGTGATTCGTGTGCTGGTTTTCTTTGCTTTATGTTTAAAAATCACTTATGTGTGAGTACCTGTGATAATTGTCTGTCTGTGTCAGTGTTACCTCACTCAAAATGATGCTTTCTAGCTCAATCCATTTGCCTGCAAAATTTAAGATGTTGTTATTTTTTCTGCTATGTAGTACTCCATTGTGTAAATGCACCACATTTTCCTTATCCTTTCTTTGGTCAAGGGGCATTTAGGTTGTTTCTAGGTTATAGCTATGACAAACAATTCTGCTAAGAACATAATTAAGCACATGTCCTTGTGGCACTATTGAGCATCCTTTAACTCCCGAATAAGTTAGCATTTCTCAAGGTCTCTTTTTAAAGACCAGTAAGTGCATTATAAAGATAAATTAAAATTTCTCATTTTTTATTCAACTCATGTTTACTGAATACTTACAACATTCCTAAAGTATTGTAGTGTTAAGTTTCTAAAAACTACAAACACTGAATGATGAAATGAAAACCAAGAAACTTATTTCTATTATTAAATAATTGAAGTTACAATGTATAATGCAGTCTGTCTCATTAAAATATTTTGGAAGTCATATATATGTAAAACAGTGTAAATTATCTTTAAAATGCTGCAAGACAGGAAAAATGCTTATTCTTAGAGATGGGAACAGAAAGGAAGTAGAGGGAATCTGTGACTTTATTCCCTTAATTTTTTCCTAGTGTCCTTCTATCTCTTATAATGATATTAACACAGCATCTAATTTTATAATATAATATAAGTAATTAACAATATTTAATTACTTATATTCATGGATTCACACTGGCTAGAAGAGTGTCACAGAATGGATTTGGTGCCTTTGTTAGTGTTGAGCTTACTGATGGGGTATTTTCTAGACTATACTCTTTTGATTTAGTTGTTTGGCTTGATTTTCATTCTATTCATAGATTCAGTTTATTCATTTGGGGAGAAACCCAGAGAAATAAAACCCCATTCTTACCCCAGCATACCAAAGTTGCATACTGTTGGTGAAACATTAAGGTGGGTATTAATCACCTTGGTACTACTGGATTTCTGAGCTCCTCACAGAATCCTTTCCTTCACATCCTTCTTTGTGGACAGATGCAAATAATAGCTATCTAGAAGCATCTAGTGGTTCCTGGAGATGAATCTCAAACAATACATGTCAGGATAGCAGAGGATCCAGAGACTGTGGCCCACAGTCGTTCTTTATTGCCACCTTTGTTCACTCTTAGCTGTCAAAGTACTGTCACAGTTGCCCAGGTAGTGTTTCTTCTAGCTTAGGTCTTCCAATGGCTCTATCCCATGTGAGATTTTAACCAGCATGCTTCAGTCTTTTCTAATTTTGTTGTTCAGCTTGTCCCCCAATTTCAGTTTAGCAGCAATTCAAAGGAAAGGCATCAGTTTCTAGTTTTCCCATGTTTGGCTTCTAATAGTCCTGTTTTCTGGTGCTGGAATAATAGCGTTCTACAGTATGAATGACACCAAAAAGTTGATTATCCAAGTTTAAGAGAAAGGATTTCTAGGGTCAAGGGTCCCTGTGACTTATCTACTAGAGTTGGAGATGACTAGCTCTTCATGTAACTTCATGTCATCTTCCTTCATGCTTGTGTCCTTTTCTCTTACATAGATGCTTGTCATATTGGCTTAAGGTTCCTATAATCATTCATTTTATTTAATAAATTACTAAATATTATAAAAGCCATACTTATAGTTACTTGGAAGTAAGTCTTTAACATGTGAAACACAACAAAAGACATCTTAATTCTATACATTTTGAAGCAGAAACTGACTCAAATTACCAATCCTTTGTGTGCAGGGTTTATACTAAGTATTATTTGCAAAAGTTCCACATTGAATAATCAGTGAATTTCTATTGTAAAATTGATGTTAATTACAGATTTAGTGATTTGAGCCCTGTATTTACTATTAAGGGTAGCTCTGTATATTAAATACATTTTATATAATCAAAATATCTTTTGCAGGGATGTCACTAAATAATTGCTTCTCTTTACCCGTATTGTGGATGAATCAGGCTCTTAAAACAGAGGGATAAACAGCAGAAACTTAATTCTGATATTTCTGAAGACTAGAAGTACAAGGCTGAGACATTATAGACTCAACATTTAATGAAAGTCAACTTCTAGGTACATAACCATGTCTCTTCTTGCTGTGTCCTCTCATGGCAGAGTAATCTGGAGCTTTCTAGGACACCCATCCTGTTCATCTGCTCAGAGGATGGTGGCTTACTGATTTCCCAGAGTCCACATTACCATGTAACATCATTTTGGACATCGGGTCTATTTAGTCTATAGTGATTACTATATACTATGGTGGAAATGCTAATGCCCTAAAAAGAAGGTATTAGCAATTAATTGAGCTAAGACATATCAGGGGCAACTAGGAAACAGAGAGTGAAAGTGAGTCGAGCTGCCAAAAGTCAGACTAGCCCATCAAAGCAACAAACAAGCTCTAAATGAAAGACTAAAGACTGTCATCATTTATTGTCACGGTGTAAACAAAACTCTAAAGTCAGCGTGTAGTTAAAGGGGCAGATGAGTAAATCGTCTACCTTTATTTCACATTTACCTAAACTAATTATAAAAAATGCTTAGCATGCTGACAATTTCAGAATTTATAGCAATCATACCTAGCAAGCAGGTTGAAGGATGCATTACTCAATTTTCAAGATAAATTTTGAAAAGTATGTGTATGTAGTTATTTGAAAGCGAAGCTATGATTTTGTAAAATAAAGAGAAATACTTTGATTTGATGAAAAAAGGTTCAAAATTTTAGTTAATTCTGACTTCAGATATGTGGCTCAGCTTTGCAAAAATTACATCAGCCATGTTTCTTCATTCTTAGAATATGTGAATTTAAACACAAAATCACAGTATCGGTCTAAATTCCAAAATTCTAGGGGAAAGTATATATTCTATGATAGAAAAGTCTCTTTCACTACCTTTAAGATGACTCATACCTTCCAAATATGTGGATTCCTTCTGAAGGTGCATATTTATTATAGATATTAATTTGGAGTCAATCACTGTGTTATGTATACATGGAGTGCTTTCGATGGGATTGAATTCTCAGGAATCTACTACCTTCCTGTATTCAATCTGCTACCTTCCTGTATTCATGTCATAGTGACTCTCTGTGATTCGTTTCTGTAACCTGCAGAGAAGACAGATTTTTTTTCCATTCTATGAGTGTGACACAGGAGACAGTCCAATCAATTTTAACATTTGAGTAGAAACTAGGTGAAGTTTCAATTGCTGTTTCACTTTTTACTCAAAAGCAAATTTAAAGCAGTGGTTTCTACATATTCATTTAGCAGATCTTTAAGAATCACACAACGAAGTAGCTTTAAATTATCTTTTCAAAATGTTATCTAATTGTCCCTATTACTTTTAGAATCTAAATGGTAATATGACTAGGTGATAAATGTCTATATATCAAACTTCTCCACTAAATCCAAATCCTAAAACTTAGCGGCTGAGAAATTTATGGCAAATCAGCACGGCCCAGATGCTAGCATTTCAAAATGGCATTGCTTATTTCCTGCTACCAGTGAATCAGGAAAACCTCTTTTATAGGAGCCATGCCTCTGCTTGTTTCTAGCAAACAGAGCCCAACCAAGATATTGCTGCTATCAAAATATGGTTAAACTCTGTTCTTTCAAGCCCTCTCAGGTTTTAAGTGGATTTTAGTCAACCAGGTTGGTACCCATTTGTTGGGGTAGCTGCTTGTTGGTGCCCAGGATTCTAGAGAAGAACACAGTGCATGACCCTTACTCTAGACTTCCTGAATCATATTCTCATTTTGTGGAACCCACAAATTACATTTTAATAAATAGCCTTCCAGGTGACTCTGGAACAAATTAAACATTGAGAAATAATGCACTTTAGTCTGAAAAAAATCACAGTGTACCTGTACCCATTAGAATACATAACACATCATAACACTCCCATAATCTAAAAAGTATAAGAGATGGAATTTTGACTTTTCAATGACACATAATTAAGTTGAAGCAATAATATATAACTAGATCATGTATTTTGGTCTCATGTCTTAAATTTGGTTAGTCACAAAAGAAAACAAAACATAACAAAAGACATGAAAGTGGAATGAGAGTTGTAGGGAAAAGAGTCATGGATGAGGAAGGTAGAAACCAATAAATAATTATGAATATAATAGAATTGTGAATGTGATGCAAATCATTATATATAGAGATATATATGTATAAATATATAATTCTCAAAAAACAAGTGATATGGGATTCCCCTCTATATGTTGTGAA
>NC_022027.1:13684412-13693059 GCF_000317375.1 Microtus ochrogaster
GAGAGAGAGAGTAAGAGAGTATGTTGAGTCAGAGAGATGCCATGTAGCTGCCAAGGAAGACAGATGCCAAATCCTTACCAGTAATCCACAGCCTCATGCCAATATACAGATGAATAAAAGTGGGTTAATTTAAGATGTAAATGTTAGTTAATAGGAAGCCTGAACTAAGAGGTCAAGCAGTGTTATAATTAATATAGTTTCTCTGTAATTATTTGGGACTGAGCAGTTGGGAAACGAGTGATCAGACTGTTTGCAAACAAGTTTCCAGCATAAGACTAAAGTCAAATCCTAAAGTATTTTGAAGGTTCCTGCATGATTTGAAGGTCCTGTGGCCTATACAGGCCTTAGAACTTCATTACTTACTTGCAAATATCTTTGCTTAATTATTTCTACTGTCAATCAGAGGACTCATTTCACACATTTTACAAACAACTCAAGTATTAACTATCAAGTGACAGTTTCCATGTATAGTGACATTTAAATACTAACCATTTCCAGTGTCTTTATCCACATTTATGCTTTAGTTAGTGCCTAGAAATTGGTATTCTTTACTATACTACAGTGTGCCTATATTATTTATTGGTGTCAATGCTGATTGGCAGCTCCCAATTAGCATTCAAGTCATGTAAAGATGAAGCTGTCTTTCAGTTATCTGTTTCATTTTTAGATAAATAGTGGATGATTTGTATTCATTTAAGAATTATTAGCCTGGCAGTATACTAAAATTTTGGTATAATTCTTCACTGTGGGATTTCTTCCTGATGATCCTCCCTTCCTAAATGATGGCATACTAGTCTGGAACACAAAATAAAAGGAAAATTTCTCATGATGATGGTAGTTAGTACTGAGGCAAACTATTAAATGAGGGCATTTTTATTTGTTTTTGTTCTTTGCTTTCTTATGATAGGTAATATTCTCCTTAGTAGATTAGTGTTTCTCAAACGTTATTATACACATGGAACATTTTGTTGATATTTGATGTCTTTGAGACATTGCCAGGGCCCAGACGTCTACATTTTCGGAATAGATAGCACATACTCAGGAGATCTGCCTGTTTTTGAATCCCTTCACTGTAAATCCAGAGAAAAATGTTTTTTCTCTTGAATTAACTCATGTGTTAGCTATTCTTATGTGTGAAACTCATGAAAACATTGTAAGCAAGCCTTGCCTTATCCACGGCCATGCCGATATAATGTGCAATCCTTAATGGGTGATCAAAGATCTTTGACAAAGTAATGTAGAGTATAACAATGGCTCCGAAGAATATGAAAACTGAAATCATACTCTTCACCATCAGCTGTCCTCTTTTTACTTCCCTTCCCACTGAATAGATGATATAGCATGTCGGAGAAAGTCAGGATTCTACATTTTCTTGGTCTCAATACATTTTTTTTTCAAAATTAACTTGCAAAGAAAATATTCATAGTCCTTAATACAAATACAATTTTATTCAATTGACAACAAAGAATTCTGTCAGTATGGCAGTTTACTGACATATACTACCATTTGCTAACAGCTTGCAATATAAAAATAACACTGAATATACAAAAATGAACAATAATATTAACTGAAATATACATTATGGCACATAGTTAGAACAATAGTAAATGCTTTTCCTTGATATGATTAACTGGTCTTCAATTTAGTTTTGCCTTTATATATGTTTATATTTTAAATCCCATTTCCTCTGCCTCAATTTGTCCCACCCACATCCTCCCTACCTCTGTAGCCACCCAACTTACTTTTTTTCCTCTGCCTTTCTTTTTCATGTTTCCCCCAAAACGCAAAACTAAAAAAGTCTAAAAAAACTAAAATAAAATAAACAAACTCACAAAACCCCAAACAAAACAAAATAAAACCAAAAGTTTACACCAAAGAAAAACAAAAGATCCAAAAGCTTGAAGTGTGGTTGATACAAGTGTGGTTGATACGTCCGTGATATTGTAGATAAGTGATTCTTCCTTTATAGGCAGGAATCGAATGCCTTTTTAGTTACACCATGGTTCTATGTCTACTTCCTTTTTTCTATGTTAGAAATTTTTCAATTAGAGATTAGAATTTAAATAAGAAGTCAAACAAAAGCTTAAGATTTGAACTCCATCAAGAGATGAAAAGATATGGAAGGGAGAACTTGAAGTCTCGAAGGCAAAGTAGAAAAAGAGACTACTCAAAGTAAACATTAAATCCAAACAAATATAGGCATAAAACATCCAGGAAATCCGGGACGCTCCAAAAAGACTGAGCTCATGAGAAATAGGTTAGTTTCAATCCTATTATTAAAGCTTATCACGTAAAATAGAAAACAGTAGTTGAGGTGTGGAAACCATAAGGAAGTTTATGGCTGACATGAAACTTTTAAAGCAGAGGAGTTTTCACAAAAGAGAGACATCAACAGATGACATTTGTGTGGGAGGAAAGATAAATAAAAAAAAACCCACAAGATGTGGGAAGACTAGGATCACCTGAATGTTGAAAAATAAAAAAAGACTCAAAATATCTCTACAGAAGGACAGTGACAAACTCTGCACAAAGGAATATCAAACAATGGTACATCATCAATGCCAAGGCTTCAAAATTAAAGGTATAAGGGTAATTGTGTCTTCACCAGGAAATCTGAAATACCAATAATAATAATAAGTCATAAATTTATTTTTAAGCTTCAATATAAAAAAGAAATCAATTTAAATTAACCAGGGCAGAAAGAATCAAAAGATTCATCATTAGCAATCTCAGCAATAAAAGAAAGACTGAAAAAATAATTTTAGAAGGCACAAAGAAAGGCAAAAATGGAAATCTCTTACAGAAAATGGGTTCCTGGCATTTACAAAGCAGAAAAGTACATCTGAAACATTGACTTTTGTGTTTATTTGAAGATCATCTAGACAGGAAACCAATTTTTTAAAATCATGTAATACAAATATTAAAAATCATAGAACCTCACATGATACTCAAACCTTTGTTATAATCACTGGGGAGGCTGAGATAGGAAGATTGTAGGGATTCAATGCCAACTTTGGCCACAGAATTAGTTAGTGTCACATTAGCTTGGGCTAGAATGAGACTCTGCCTCAAAATTATTTCTTAGGCAATTAATAACTCTTAAGTCTTAATTTTGTGAAAAACTTTAGTATTAATCCTCCACTCTTCCTAGCTCCCAGGGGAATCAAGAAGATCTTGAGATTCATACTTTAAAAGTGAGTATTATAAACAACCACTCTTTTGGTACATAGTGTCACAAGCTAATAACAGTCATACTAAAACAAATAAAGACATCATACTTTCTTTTAATTTTATACCTATCCTACATCTTAATTGAAATAAACTCTTTGACAAAATCAGCAAAACTTTCATGGAAATTGAAGTAACAGATCCACATAACATTCAACTGATATTTAAAGTATGCTCAATACATCCCAAAGGGCATAGTCTGTGGCTAAATGGAACATAATTCATAGCTGAATGAGGTCTATAGATTTTAGTTTCAGTAGAAATCCATGTCAAAGTGTTTTCATTATTAAAGAGGTAGCATATGAATTTCTGGATTTCATTTTGTTCTATCAGTAGCTGAGAAGAATTTTAGTTTCTAGTCCATCATTCTTTGACTCCCTGTATATTGTCCATTAAAAAACGACTTAGAGACCAGTTGCAAAGCACAATATATTTTTGTAATTGTGGGGTATATATTACATAAGAGGCTTTCTCCATCCCATAACAACCTCGGCAAAGAAATCAATGCATAATTGAGAATTACATTCAACACTCTATTTTCTTATTACACTTGCTCAGTCTTTAGCTGGAAACCCAGGGTCATTATTGTGAAATAAAATCATACTATTTCTATATGATGCTCCACGGTGAAATTTGAGCTGTTTGAGCTTGAAGATCATCTTAAAGACCCCGTCAATAGCACAAACACAAAATGGTATTCTTGTATTCTTGAAGCTATACCTGTTTTGTACCACCTTGTGATGGTCTTTGAAATGGAAGGTAAAAAAATCCTTCTCCTGAACACATTAGTATAAAAAGCTGACAGTGATGATATATAAATAATGTTGTAAAATACATAATTCTAAACCTACCTGCTTTTTCTCTGAATTTTGCAAGAAAAGTCATTCCATGTTTCAAGACATAGCTTTACATATTTGCAGTAATAGCAAGAAGCCATGCATGATCCATAGCAAGAACCCTTAGCTCCTTTTAAACATCATTATTTTGTAGAAGAACCTGAAAATAATGGAATAAAGAGATTGTTATTTTCATAGGCAACAAAAATGAAAAGTATTTTGTGTAAGAAAATGTTTCAGGAACTGAAAGCTGTCACCTCATAGCTTTCCTAAAACGAGAAGCAAATAATTAGTGACACTTTTCTTTAAATAACAAATCATTATAGTGAAAAGAGGACAGGGTGCTATGACAAGTCCATATATTAGTAATCCCCAGTTGATGTTTGACATTATGGCAGGAGACTAATGCTTTTAAGTTTATTAAAAAACTTCCAGTGTACTCCACGTTGTTCAGAAAGAGTCACTGAAATCTTTCATTAGGTATAATAAAACTTTAGCAAAGTTTTGCTTTCATGAAGAATCAGTATAAAACAATTATAAAATCTGAATGAATATAAAAATACATTTGAGTGTGTGTTAAAATTATCTCAATTAGTTACTCATGACATGTGATGGAATTTACGTATATATATATATGAAGATATAGGTTAGGATATATCTACGTAAAAAGACTGAAGACAAAAACTTCATAAGTTCTTTTACATAGAATATGAATTCAAAGAACCTGTACTAAACCTAAAGGCATCAAGTTGAGCAGGCCCTGACCTTGTCATTGGCTAGCCATTAGAACCTATAATTTTCCTTTCTTTTTTAAGTATGAGCAGTGCTTTAAGAAAAGATATTCTAAAATTATTCAAAGTTAAGGCCTAAAATTATTTAAGTAAATGGATAATTCAAATTCCTAGCATATAATTGCTACTTTGTGTGAAACACTGGGTATATTTCTAGCCCTCCAAAACATGACCTAACTGAACTTCCAGATGAAAAGTCATTGAAGTATAAAGGGTATCAGTGGACTTAATTGAGCTCATTATAAAAGTAAGTATCTTTTTCTCCAATATCTTCTAAATGCATTTGAGTGGTATGAATCACAACTGGGCACCTCCCAAAAGATGCCCATGTTGCCTGCTTTGTCTTCAGTGTAGTATTTGCGGGAATGTGGTGGAAGATTTAAGACATGAAGGACAGGGCAGCTATTGGGAAATCTCCTTGTGAGAGACCAGTGCTTTTCTTGTGTTTTTCCAGTCACATGCTGCAGGACTGAGTTTCTCTGATGGAAAAAAAGGGATTCTTCCTGGTTTGGGATTCTTTTTACCACTTTTGCCTCTTGCATCCATTTCTACCAGGATGCTAACTGTCCCGAGGTCTTTAGCAGAGACAGTGACATGCTTTTGGGATTTTCATCCTCAAATCCATAAACTAAATAACTGCATCTTCTTGAAAAGTTATCTGACCTTTGCTATTGCATTTTAGCCATGGAAAATGGATAAATAAAGTGAATTAAAGCAGTGGGGGGGGGGCACTGCAGAACTTGATAGACTGAAGGCGTAAATATGCTTCACTAAATCTACATAATTTGGATAAAACAGTGGAACTATTTTTTACTAGTTTAATAGTTTTATTTAGTTATTTTTTTTGTTCAGGGTGGAGAAGAGGAAGCTCATGTCTGCCAGAGTATAATTGTGCCAGTCAGAGGACAGCCTGCTGGCTACTCACTCCTCCCAGGATGTGGGTCCAAGTAATTAAACCTAGGTATTCATGCCTGGTAGCAAATGCTTTCACTCAGCCATCTAACAGACCCTGGAATATATTTTTGAAGATATTCATCTAAGTCTAGGGCTTTAATTTTCTTAACTACCAGCTGCATTTATGTCCATCTTCTAATCATTATTTTCAGTGTATCTTATACTAAGCTCATGATTCTGTTATAACCTTTTCTGTAACATCTACACAATAAGAAGTCTTTCCATAGGTTTCCAAAGACTTCTATGATGAAGATTTCTATTTCAAGGATAATTATGATGCACTAAGTGTTTAGTTAAGGGCTAGCAGTGTGACAGCTTAGAATGACCCATCAAGTTTCAGTGATTTTCAGACAGCACGATTAGGCAAACAACTGTGTTTGGGTTAAGTTTATGGATGCTTAAGATCTAGTAACAAGTCACATTTGTTTTTTTGCAGAGGATCTGCTTTATCTATAGAGAAAATCTTTGTCTTTCATAGACTGTATTCAATAGTCGAGAATATTTGAGAGACTGGGAAAGGTTCAGATTTTTTGGAAAGGCTAAAATGAAAATTTGGGGAGTTTTTTTGGAAGTTGATTTTTACAGATTGAGAACAATAATGCTCCTTTTTATGGGAGTGATGAAGTAGAAAATAAATCTGAAGTTTTCCTGCCTGTTGTTATAGATATAAGTAAAAACGAAGAGTTTAAGGAATACTACAGATATTCATTAGAAATGGATCTTTATAACATTGATGGAAATATTTAAGTTGTAGTGTTGTTTTATTCATATGTGAAAAGCAAGCTAGAAATTTCTTTATGCAGTGTTTTTGTTTGTTTGAAGTTTGTATTCATAGCACACACATGTCAATCAGTGAGTTGACTTAGCTATAAAGCAAATTGAACTCAATGTAGCATATTTTTAAAACTATGTATACCACTATAGCAGCATTTTGAGAAAAGAATATTGAGTGTATTTGACTAGCAATGATGGAATAAGGCAATGGTTGCAGAGAGCATAAGAGCAATAATTGAGATTCAGTGATGATGTAAAAATCCATAGTCTATTGGTTTGCTTCAGAGTGTTTCTCAGATGAAATGCTTGTATTGTTTTTGCTGTATGTTCAGCGAAAGTATATACAGATTTCTATCTCATAAATGTAGCATGGATTTTATAAATTTAACTGAAAATGTCATGATCTTCTATAATGACAAAAAAGTGAACGTCTTTCTCCATTTTATATTTTTTGCTTCTTTGTCAAAAATGAGATGTTTGTGGTTATATGGATTGATATCTGGGTCTTCAATTTGGTTCCATTTGTTCTCCTGTCTGTTTTTATATAAATGGCATAAATACTAGGCTGTTATCAGTACAGTAGCTCTGTAGTAGAGTTTGAGGTCAGGAATAATTATGCCTTTAGAAGTTTCTTTATTGTAGAGGATTGTTTAAGCTATCTTGTTTTTTGTTTGTTTGTTTGTTTGTTTTTTGCTTTTCCATATGAATCGAACATTGTTCTTTCAAGGTCTGTGAAGAATTTTGTTGGGCATATCATTAAATATGTTGATTGCTTTTGGTAAGAGTGCCATTTTTACTGTGTCAAGTCTACCACCCAAGAGCATGGGAGATCTTTCCATTTTCTGGTGTCTTCTTCAAGTACTTTCTCCAAAGATTTCAAATTTTTGTCATACAGTCTTCCCATTTTTTTTTGTGAGAGTTACTTCAAGATATTTTTTGTTATTTGTGGCTCTTGTGAAAGGTGATATTGTTCTGAATTCTCTCTCAGCCCATTTGTTCTGTATAAAGAAGGGCTACTGATTTTTTTGAGTTAATCTTGTATCCTGCTACATTACTGAAGGTGTTTATGAGTTGTAGAAGTTCCTTTGTAGAGTTATTTGAGGTCGCTTATGTAAATTATCATATCATCAGCAAATAATGAGAGTTTGACTGCTTCTTTTCCAATTTGTAAACCCTCGATCTCCTTTTGTTGTCTTATTACTCTAGCTAAAATCTCAAGTACTGTATTGAATATATGTGGAGAAAGTGGACAAGATTGTCTTATTCCTAATTTCAGTGGGATGGCTTTGAGTTTCTCTCCATTTAGTTTGATGTTGGCTGTTGGCTTGCTGTACATTGCCTTTATTATGTCTAAACATAATATGTTCCTTGTATACCTACTCTCTACAAGACCTTTATCATGAATTGATGCTGTATTTTTTCAAATGCATTTTTATCATCTAATGAGATGATCATGGGTTTTTTCAGTTTGTTCACATGGTGGATTACATTGACAGATTTTTATACATTGAGCCATTACTGTATATCTGGAATGAAGCCTACTTGGTCATGGTGGATGATTTTTCTAATGTGTTCTTGGATTCAGTTTGCCTGTATTTTATTGAGAATATTTGCATCAGTTTTCATGGATGAGATTGATCTGGAATTTTCTTTCTTAGTAATGTTTTTTTTTTTTTAGCAGTTATTGGTCTATTTAATTTGCTTGTCTGCTCTTGCTTTAATTTTGGTAAGTGATATTTATCCAGAAAACTGTCCATTTCCTTTACGTTTTCCAATTTTATGAAGTAAGGGGTTTCAAAGTATGACCTGATGATTCTATGGATTAACTCCATGTCTGTTGTTATGTCCCTCCACCCCCACTTCATTTCAGATTTAGTTAATTAGATAGTCTCTCTCTGCCTTTTGGTTAGTTTGGATAAAGGTTTGTCTATTTTGTTTATTTTCTTGAAGAACCAACTCTTTGTCTCATTGATTCTTTGTATTGTTTTCTTTTCTTTGTTTCTATTTTGTTGGTTTCAGCTCTCAAACTGATTATTTCCTGACATCTAGTCCTCCTGGGCGAGT
>NC_022027.1:13693689-13701059 GCF_000317375.1 Microtus ochrogaster
TTTTTTCCTCTGACAATTTGAAATGTCCTTATCTGTCTATTTTGCTTGATTTTAGTTTGAAATCTATTTTGTTAGATATTTGGATAGTCACACCAGCTTGTTTCTTAGGTCCATTTGATTGGAAAACTTTTTCCTAACTCTTTACTTTTAGGTGATGTATATCTTTGAGGTTGAGATGCCTTTCTTATATGCAGCAGAAGGATGAATACTGGTTTTGTATCCATTCTGTTAGCCTGTATCTTCTTATAGGTGAGTTGAGTCCATTTATATTTATATTAAGGGATATTAATGACTGGTGAAAAGCAGGCCAAAAGATACTATTACTTGTTTAATTATTTTTTTTTTAGAATGCTCATATCTCTAGGTTGTCATGTATATTCTTTGACTACCTTAAGGTACTTTGTGCCAAATGGGTTTTTAGATGAAAGTTTCAGAGAGGTAGTTAAAACTCTTGGTAAGTCATCTTGCCTAGACTAAATCCTGTCCTTGTACCTTTTTTCCCTGCTCATTAGTTTTGATTATTTTTTAAAACTGTTTCAAATCTTTCTACCACTGCCTTTTGTAAAGTCTGAATTTCCTTTCCAGTGTTCTGTTTTAATGCCCTCATTGAGGATTCCAAGATATTTTGAGTCTGGGTGGCCAGGAACAAATCAGTGGCATCCTCCTACAAATAACCTGTGATTGCTAGTTCCTGTTGTTCAGCAATGGTGCTGGCATAACTGGATATCAACATGTAGAAGAATGAAAATAGACCCATATCTATTGCCATGCACAAAAGTTAAGTCCAAATGGATCAAAGACCTTAACATAAAATCAACCACACTGAGTGTCATAGAAAAGAAAGTGGCAAGTACACTTGAATGCATTGGCACAGGAGACCAATTCCTAAATATAACACCAATAGCACAGACACTGAAAGCAATGGTTAATAAACTAGATGCCCTGAAACTGAGGAGATCCTGTAAAGCAAATGACACTGTCAACAAGACCAAACAGCAGCCTACAGAATGGGAAAAGATCTTCACCAACCCCACATTGGACAAAGAGTTGCGATTAAAGGTGTGCTGGGATTAAATGGGTGCCCCACGACTGCCTGGCAATATTAAACACTTTCTATGCAATGCCTTAGCTAAATATGGAGAGAGTTGAATGAGGAACGAAGAGATACAATTGAGGGTTAATGAAAGATGGAAGAGAAAAAGAATAGAGAGAAGAGAATAAGAGTTTTGAGAAAGACAGAGATGAGGGGAAAAGCAAGGAATGGAGACAAGAAGCGAGAGTAGGGAAAGATAAAGAAAAAAGAAGAACAGGGAATAGAGTAGATCGATGCCTTAGGCAAAAGTCTTGAAGATGCATAATTTAAGGGAAAGAATTATGTCAAATGATAGTAATATTATCACAATGGTAACAACTTATTGGGTACTTATGTCTGAGGAAAGACTCAGCTAAAATGGTATTCTTTGCATCGTTAATTTTCACAGTTAATTGAGAATAGAGATACAGTTGTGTCTGGATTTCATAGTGAATGAGATTATGGATAAATGTTCAAGATATGTACAGGTAATATAATTAAATTGTATTTCTTTATGCAGATAGCAAGGAGAAGAATCGTATCTTCCTTCTGCTGTAACCATGTTGGGAGTTCAGAGAAACTGTATAAATAATAAGGCAGGAGAGACTTAGCAGCTGGTGCTTAGATTTGCTCTGAAAAATAAGATAATACTTCAGGGTGGAGGTTAAACTGGAAATGTGTAGAAGAGACATGAACTAAAACACACCTTTAAATGGACAGCAGAACGAAAGAGCTGTGCTGGGCTGAGAGAAGGCACACTGGGAAGCCTATAGTGATAAAAAAGATGACTAAGGCCAGGTTTCCTCTATTAGGGACATTTAGCTGTAGCTGAAGTACAGTGATGAGCTTCAGATAAATTTATATGAGAGAACGAACAGATTTGAAGGTGTTGTTAGCTCCCGAGCTATTTACAGGAGGATTAATTCAGGGATGAGGAGTTTAGATTAAAAGGGACCAATTAGAAGGATTTCAAAGTTATTCAGTGGAGAAATATCTGGTCTAAGCTAGACAATGATAAAGAAATGAAAGAAGGAGATGAATTTGTGCAAAGCCAAAAAGTGAGAACATTAGAATTGGGTTCTGTGAAGTGAGGATTCTTAACAGGTGTTGGAAGCTCCGTTAGGGACCCCTATGGCACACTCACTTTATAGAGGGTGTAGCCTCCATAGAGACTGGAAACATAACAAAGAATTGAGCTTGTGGGGCCAATAAACTACCAATGGGGATTATTTTATAGGTGCTTAAGTGTAGAAGTCTAAAGTTTGGAAGAATGATCCAAACAGAGAGCTGGGAGTCATTGACATAGAGTTAGTCATTAAAACATAAGAGCCCATGAGAATGCTCATGGGCCACTTGGGGCAGTGGAACAGCGAACTCCTTTTAACAACATTGACATCAAAGTAGATTGAAGAAGTATAAATTTAGCATAACAGAACCTGTCTCTTCCGTATGTCTGTACTAATGAAGCATCAAATCTTGTGCTTGTCAAAGTTCATCCTGGTTTCCACCTCTCTTAGAGTCATCTGTGCCACTTCTCAAAAATAACAATGCTTTTCTCTGCCCTAGGCATAGAGACTGAGATGTTCTGAAGGCTTGTTTCAAGCACAAGCTTTCTTTACATTTACTTTTTTTACATGTAACAATGGAAGTATTTTATTTTACACACACACAGGCACACACACACACTACATCCCAACTGCAGTTTCCCCTCCCTTCTCTCTTCTCTGTCCCTCCCCACTACTCTCCCTCTATCCACATCTCATCTACTCTTTCTTTCTCTGCAGAAAAGGGCAGGCCTTCCATGATTATCAGTGAAACATGGCATATCAAGTCGCAACAGACTAAGCACCTTCCCATATGTTAAGGCTGGGCAAGGCAACTGAATATAAGAAGTAGAGTACCAAAAGCTGGCAAAAGAGTCAGTGACAGCCTCTGCTCCCACTGCCAAGAGTCCTACAAGAAGATCAAGCTACACAGCTGCAACATATATGTGGAAGGCATAAATCACTTCCATGCAGGCTCCCTAGTTGTCAATTACATCTTTGTGAGCCCCTGTGAGCCCAAGTTAGTTGATTCTAAGATTTCTGAGAACAAGCCTTCTTATGTTCACTATCTCTTGTTGTGGAGTATTAGCTTAAGATGCATTACATCCATTCATGCTGTGGAATATTCGTTTAATGATGCAAAGACGTGTTGCATTAATTTATGTTACTTTTGTTTAACTCTGTGAAGCTAAGTTACTTTGCCTGTCTAAAACACCTGATTAGTCTAATAAAGAGCTGAACAGCAAATAGCTAGGTGGGAGAGAAAAATAAATGAAGTTGGCAGTAAGAGATAATAAACAGAAGAATGAGAAGAGGAAGGAGGAGAAACGGAGGAGAAGACTCCATGGTCCATCCACCATTTATCTTCTTCCTACCTAGCTTTTGGCCATTCAACTGTTAGGCCAATCAGGTACCTTAGGGAGGCAAGGTGAAACAATTGCAGCCCATCTTTACATGTGTAAACAAATGGAGGATAAACCAAAGAAGTATCACACACAGTTTTACACAGTAAAAGTAATATTTGAAAGTATAAACAAATGTAATATATCTTTGCCAGGTTAAAATAATATTCCACAACAGGATACCATCGAGGAGACAGGAGGGTTTATAGAATAGAAAAGGATCTTCACCAACTCCACATCTGACAGATGACTGATTTCCAAAAAATTTGGGGAACTTGGGAGATTAGACATTAACAAACTAAATAACTTAACTTAAAACTGGAATAAAGAACCAAACTGAATTCTCAACAGAGGAATCTCAAATGGCTGAGAATAACTTAAGGAAATGTTCAACATCCTTAACCATCAGAAAATGTAAATCAAAACACCTCTGAGATTCTATCTTACACCTATCAGAATGGCTAAAACAAAAACACTGGTGACAGTTCATGCTGGAGAGGATGTAGAACAAGGGAACATTCTTCCATGGCTTGTTGAAGTATAAACTTAATTTGCACTTTGATTTCCACATTGGGCATCAAGATAGTGGTTTCTCAGAAAACTGGGAATTGATTTACATCAAGACCTAGCTATACCACAACCAGGCTTATACCCAATGGATGCTCTACCTTATCACAATGACACTTGTTCAACTACGCTCATAGCAACTTTATTCATAATAAACAACCTGAAAACACCCTAGGTGCTCCTCAACTGGAAAATGAATAGAGAAAATTTATCCACTTTACATAATGGCATGTTACTCAGCTGTAAAAATAATGACATCATGAAATTTACAGTAAATGGTTGGAACTAGAAAAAAGTTATACTGAATTATGTAACAAAAATGATACATATGTACTCACTTATTAGTGGATGTTAGCTGTAAAGTATAAGATAATCATGCTATGGTCCACAGAGGTCGACAGGCTAAATAACAAGGAAGGTTTAAGGGGGAACACAAGGATATCCTTAGGAAGGGAAAATAGAACAGACATTGTAGGTGGATGGTGGGTCAAGTGGTCTGGATGGGAGGATGTGCATGAGACAGGAAGGATCAGGTAGGGAGTGATGGAGAGGGAGTATTTGAAGGGACAGCTGGAATTAGGGGCATCTCAGGGATGAGCTATACACCTACATCAATGGAGACTTCTGGAATCTCTGAAGGTGACCCTAGCTAAGACTCCCAGCAATGTGCTAGAAAGGAGCTGAAACAGCCATTTCCTGTACCCAGATAAAACTTCTAGTGCAGGAATTGAAACCCCAAATCATTCAATAACCTTTGGCCTACAGTTTGTCCTGCCTATAAGATGAGCTGGGGTAAAGGTGGTTCAGAAATTATGAGAGTGGCCAACCAATGACTGGTTCAGTTTGAGACCCATACTTGGAGAGAGAGCCCACCTCTGATGTCAGGAATTGGAGTTTGGACAGTCCAGAGACCTAGGATAGAACAAACATGACTGACCAAAAAAAAAAAAAAGAAAAAAAGAAAAGAAAAAAGGCAACGAAAAAAAAAAAAAAGAAAAAAAGAAAAGAAAAAAGGCAACGAAAGGATTTCTTATGATATTCTTCTATATTCATAGATCATTGCCTAACCCAATTGTCATCAGAGAGGCTTCACCTAGAAACTGATGTAAACAGATGCAGAGACCCATTAGACAGAGCTGGGAAAATCCTGTGGAAGAGGGTGATGAGCGATTGGAGGAAGCACTGGGGTTAAAGACACCACAAGAAAACTCAAGAATCATAACCGGGATTCATATGGACTCACAGAGAGCTTGCTTGCATGGGACTGACCTAGCCTCCCTGCACATATGTATGTATGTTACAGTAGTATACCTTGGTCTTCTGGGACTCCTAACAGTAGGAACGGGGGATATCTATGACTCTGTTACCTGCTTTTCAGACCCTTTCTTCCTACTGGTTTGCTTTATTCAGCCTTAATAGGAGAGGAAGTGCTTGGTCTTACTGCAACTTGATATGCCATGACTGATAAACATGGGAAGCCCGCCCTTTTCTGAATAGAAAAGAGGAATGGATAGGGAAAAGAACGGAGGTTAGGGGAAGGGACTTGATGAAGAGAAGGGAGAAGGGGAACTGTGATTGGGCTGGAAAAATTAATTAATTAATAAAAAAGAATCATTTAATTTAATGAGTTATGCCTGTAATAGTGGCTCATTATTTTTTCAGTGTCCTATTGTTGAAGACATTACACTCTTCAGACATAGTACTTAGAAGATTTGTGTTGCAACTGATATTAGGAACATTGAATTATAGTAACAATTAATCATTGTCTCAAGAAAACCAGAAAATAATACTCAGAGTGTATAAAAGCATAACACTTGATTGAGTTCTGAGTGATGCAAATGAAACCTGGTTCTACTATTTTGCATTTCCATTACTTCATTATCACACTGCTTATGCATGTTGGTCATGACGTCAAGTCCTTTGATTGTGTTTTCATTTACCCAGTCATCTTTAGTGGGCCATGGAAGGCAAGTTTTAAATGAAACATAAGATTTTCTTGATTTTAATACATGTCTAATTATAAATTAGAAAACAAGGCTTTATCTGCTTGACCATGTATCTATTGATCTTTTTATTCAGCTATTAGAAAAAGAGCAAAGCATTGGTCTTGTTTATAATGTTTAATGAGCTATTGATGGCTGTTACATAAAAAGAAGCACAGAAAATGGTAGAATGATTATATAAACTTTGCTGCCTAGATTATATAAACTTTGCTCATTAATATGTCAAGTAAAAGTACTTTTTTCCTTGGAAGGTATTATTAAATATCTCATTCAGATACACATTTTCCAGGCTTCTAGCAACTGTATTTATTACTTCCCACATACATTTACTCACAAATATGTGAGTATGCATAACAATAAGTTAAGAGAGAAATTAGTGAGGTTATTAATGACTTGGATGTTTAGAAACCAACTAGGCACTAGTTGACAGCTCACCAGTTGTTTGATTTTTAAGTGGTTACCTTCAAAGTAAATGCATTGGAGCCTTTGCCATTTAGCCACACCAGCATGCATACTGATATAAAATTGGAGAGCACCACCTAGTCAAACTCTTTAATTGCATATGTGAACAATTTGATATTTGTCTTTAACTTCTTAATAATTAATTCATTTTAATATAGCAAAATCACGGCTGGCGTAGTCATTTTGTATTGATGAAATGGTTGATAAATCAATGTAATGTTTAATGTTTACTGGTTGATTGACGTACACTTAAAACTATATGTGAGCTATTATCACATTTAAGTCCTACATGAAAATCACCAACGAGGGAAAAAGAGATAGGAGATTTTAGTCTAATTCCTACTCTCTGATCTTAGTCCAATCGATTATCTCAGACTTGTCAACTATCACATAAAAGCCACTGGCAAAAACAGATATTGTCTATTGTTCTAACAGTGTACAAAATTCTTTGAGACGCTAATGCTGATTATAAAACAATAATACATGTTCCAAGTGTTCATTATATGCCATGGCTGTAGTAAGATTTCGTAGGCTATAAGAATGATTAGTTTTCTCATGTTTCATGTATGTGACAAAACTGAATTTGAAAAACCAGTAATGATTAAGCAAGCATCTACAGTCAGGAAACACAAGACCTGAGGCTCACTCTACCCTACTCAGTCCTGTGCTCCTTGCTCTGCTTCCACAATCACTGCTACAGAGCCACTCCCAGTATTTTCTCTTTTTATAGGCATCACCTTCAGATAAGGAAAAGAAGAGGTCCAACCTGGTGGCCTTGGGCATGGCCATTTGGCATTCACACTGGTGGCAGATTGTCTTA
>NC_022027.1:13701328-13711006 GCF_000317375.1 Microtus ochrogaster
GCTTCTTAGACAACAGAAGCTAGCCAGGGAAGCTGAAAATCCAGTTAGAACCATAGGAATGAAATTCATTAAACTCAACTTTTCGTACAAGGAGTCTGACAGCTGCTTTTTCTTGCGAGTCAGAATAATTAAGCAAAACACAAGGCTTCTTTACAGACCAGGTTTTCTGGGCACCTCGCCGCTGACCTAGAATTTGAAAGATGCTTTCACGTATATTGTGGAAAGCATCAGAGCAAACCGGGTTTCACTGATGTATTTTCCTCCTCTGTACCGCAGAGATCGGCATAAAACCCAGTACTTTTACTAATTCCCAATGGAGCCCAGACACCTGGAAGAAAGAAATAATGTTTACCACCTACAGGTTTCCAATGGGAAGAGAAGAAGGGAAAGAAAACCACTGAGACCAAGAGGGAGGAAAAGATTAATAAGCACTGCCTCCAATGCAAGAGAAAGAGATTTTTCAAAACAACCACAATAAAAAGTGCCCAGAGGACAGCTGTGTGCTGTTCTCTTCCGTTCTAATAAAAAGGGAAAGAAATGAGAAAACAAAGGAAAAAGAGGACTGGAAAAGAGAGAAATGATGGAACAGGGCAAGCTTCCTGAGTTTTCAAAAAAACAGTAAAAAAGAACATAGTTTAGGTGTTTAAAAACTTTTCATGTATTGCATATGCATGAGTATTTGAAAGTGGGTCCATGTGGAAATTATGTATCTGAGCCAAAATGCATGCTGGCTGTAAAATAGATTATACAATAAGGGATTAATAATTCTAAGTTGTTCAGTATTACAAATTGTCAAGCACAGGATTTCCAGATGCAATGCAAGACTATAAGAAATGTTCATTATGTCATTGATTCAGATTAAAAAATAATAAGAAGAAATAAATCATTCTTAAGAATGCCTGAAGATAATCAACTATTTGTGTGTTCTTTCATGTCATAAATTAACTTTCCTCAAAATAAACAATTCTTGTTGTTGTTGGTGTGCATGTGTGTGTCTGTGTGTGTGAGTTTTAAAATGAATGTGATTAATCTATATTTTCCCTAGGCATTTTCTCTTTTAAAATGACTTAATATAATTATTGGTGTAGATATTTACATGAAATAAACCACATGGCTGTATATACCTTTTATAAGATCCTTCCTCATTTTAAAAGGATCTGTTGGAATTGTCAGTTGGGATTTTTGCATACCTCCTATACACGGTTTTTAAAAGGGCACATTCATGCTAATATACTTAATTTAAAATTGCCAACCTGTCTGTCTCTCATCAACTCACAGTGACAGTACCTCTGGTGATGAAAATTTGACTGCTTGTTTCGGCTAGGCTGCTTCACTTTTTGTATCCTCTAATTTTTGATGTGATAATAACCATAATGTTTCATTTATTAAGAAAATATGAAGTGTTGAAGGGGAGGGGAGAAGCAGGGAGAGGAGCAGAAAAAATGTAGCGCTCAATAAAAATCAATTAAAAAAAGAAAATATGAAGTGATTTAAATAATAGTTCTAGATACTTCAAATGATGATAGGGAAGAGAAAATAGCACTAAGCAGTGTGTGGCTTCGGCGTCAACTTTTCTTGCTCGACTGCCCCTAGAGCCATGCTGCAGAGAGAGGAGAGTGACACTCCAGTGATTTAATTACTGCTCCACTCCTCATTACAGGTGTGGCTTAATATAGCAAACACAACTGCAAAGATGCCATTGTGGATAGCGTGCGCTTGCTGAAATCTACAGCATCCTCCCACTCATAAATAAAGCTCTCAAGTTATTGTTATCCCTACAGCAACACTCACTTCTCAGGAAGGAGAATGTTGCACTCAGATACATTACTGCCAGTGTTTTTAGCATGTGGCATACTGAAAGGATGCCTAGGTGGTATGCTATTTCATAATGATAAGAGTTAGACTGTAGCCACGTTATGTTCCCACCAAGTAACCCACAGTATTGACTTGTATATTTGGAAAGGATATGTGAACCCTTCCTATGTGTGCTTTGTTACATAAATTGTGAATATCCACTCACGAACTTCAAATGCTAACCATATTCCCTGGTTTGAACTGGTGCTACTATGTTGCAGCTTGAAACTTATTGTTAGAATTTTGGTCTTTGAGAATGATTGGCACGGATTTTACTAGTGCCTCTTCGGTAGTCATATTCCAGAAGAATTTCTTGCTAGAGTGCTATATGAAAAATCACGTTTTTGATGCACCTGCGACCTTAGAAATCTTTTAGATCAGCTCAGGCAACAGATGACTTTGTTCTTCACTTTCCCTGTCTCCCACCTTCTGCATTCTTTTCCTCTGTCTTTTCTCCTGGTGCTTGTGATATTACCGTTTATTCTCGACGTGTCTTCCTTCTGTATTGCTTGATAGCTGCATTGTTTCAAGGGTTTAGAAACTTCCAATATAGTCCATCTCTATTCCTGGTAATGTAAGCTACTCCAGTCTTTCCTTTAAGGTCCTTAAAGGTAACACGTTTCATTATTTATTCTGTTTATTTAATGGCTATTAATTCAGTGCGTTGCCTGTCCCAACAGATAACATGAGTCTGAAGGACTCACTCTCCCAGTGCCTACAGTCGTGCACATCTATGCTCCTACATATAGCAACAGAAAGTAACTGTTCTTTATATGCCTTTATTAATCCATTTGTATTTTTATGATAATTCTTATTTTTGACATAGTTTGTTTTGCTTTCTTCCTTAAATCTGTCTATGCCATATATGAGCACAAATATGCACATTTATTCTAATTTGATATTTACATTACATTTTATGTACTTCCAGTTAATATTTATTTGTATAATATAATTCTATGGATTAATATTTTTATTTTTTTTAAAAAGATCAGTAATTTTTCATTTTCACATTTAACAAAGGAATATTTGATTATGGCCTAGCACTAAGGTCGTCTCTCATTATTCAAAATGTTAGGGAAGCCGGGCGGTGGTGGCACACGCCTTTAATACCAGCACTTGGGAGGCAGAGGCAGGCAGATCTCTGTGAGTTCGAGACCAGCCTGGTCTACTAGAGCTAGTTCCAGGACAGGCTCCAAAACCACAGAGAAACCCTGTCTTGAAAAACCAAAAAAAAAAAAAAAATGTTTGGGAACTGTACTGACATGGCTAAAGGCCTAGGACCTCAGAAATCCAGGCACCAAGAAAATCCTTTTTTATTGTTGTTTTGTTTGGTTGTTCTTTTCTCCGAGTGGCATTTCCATGTGACTGCATGAGCTTTCTTATGATGTGGTGGCTTCTGCTCCAGGATTCAGATGAGGCATCCAGAAAGATAAGTTTAGCCAAAAGCTTTCCAGTGCCTGGGAACTGGAGATCATTTCTTCAAATCCTAATGTGAAGAAAGAGAGAAATGTGTAATCCCGACTCAGGGGAAGGGGATTTAGACTGATAGCCTTTAGCTACCTTCTGGTATCAAAGCAGATTCCTTGCTTTCACCAGGTGCTGTGTATGTGGGTCCTTTTCGTGGAAACGTGAAGTAGAAGAAACTTACAAGAGTGGCGAGATCCTGAAATGTATAATTCAAATCAGCAAACAATTTCCAGGAGAGATGAATCTTTCTGATGAACCAAATTGCATGCTGTTGTATAGGACACTTCAGAGACGTAAATTTTGTGACTCTCCATGGATGCTAAGAAGGAGTTTCTGGTGATAAACTATCATTGAGACAACCTCAATAACCTCAAAAATTTGATAAGCTACACACGGAAAATCTTTTTTATCTATTGCATATCTTTAGTGCTCTATATGAGATGAATTGAAATTTCTTCATGTCTCCTAAGAAAAGTCACATACCTGAAGACAAAATATCCTTGTATATTTCTAATTATTGTTTACATCACTTCAGTGGGAATATTAGTACAATAAATGTCGTCATGTGACAAATTAAACTCTGTATTTCATTAGCTTACCATTAAATGCATGTAATACACATATGTACATATGTATAGTTATCACTATAGAGGATACTTCTAAGACATCCTCAAGGATGCTGTGAGTCATGTAGAGTGTAGAACTCTACATACATCATGATTTTTCTTATACACAAATATAAATTAGGCACGGTAAATGATCAAGAACAGTGATCAATATGATAAAACAATTATAGTGATGTACTGTAATAAATGGTATGAAAAATTGATGTGTTTTTTTCTGGAATATTTCACTTAGTGGACTATTTTATGAGCATTAATTGATGATACTATGTTCCAGGTATTTAAATTTTTCAATTGTGTTTTATTTCCTGGAATACTTTTTCATACCGGTTTGTGTTAAAAGATTGCATTTAGGTCAGAAAAAAATCATAAACCTATCTTGTGAACATAAAATATGATAGAGGAAAAGAGGTGAGGCGAAGGCTGCCTAGAGACAGGGAGAAGCACTTTCTACCCTTTCAGGGGTCCTGGGTTTACTGCCCAGCAACAACTTCAGACAGTTGCGAACTGTCTGTGATTATCAACCCAGAAGATACAGCACTTTCTCCTTACCTTCAATTCCACACACATACACACACACACACACACACACACACACACACACACACACACACCACCTTGAGTTGGGCTCCCACCTGACTCTTCTTCTTTTATTTTTTATTTTATGTTTTAGAGGGTGCCCTTCCACTCAGGCTGGCTCTTACCAGATGTGTTGCTGAGGATGATCTTCTGAACTTACTATTTACAGGTCCTGGGAGGCAGAATCGCAGACATAGGCCAAGACATCCAGTTTATGTAGTACTGAGGATAGCACCCAGCATTTGGGCACCCCTCTTCTATATGCAAGATCCTCAATGTTGCCTTCCTCTTTTTTCTCTTTCATTATAATGAAACAGTTATTTTGAATAATAATTATTATTGCAATAATAATTGTGAATAGTAATTATAATTAAAACATAATAATAACATCTTCCTTTGCCCTGCCAGGTCCCATCATGATGGTAATGGACTAAACCTCTGAAACTGTAAGTCATCCCATTAAATGTTTTCATTTTTTAGAGGTTTCATGGTCATGGTGTCTCTCTCTTCACAGCAATAGAAAATCCAACTAACATAGCATGTCTGCGAGCCAGTCATTCTTATAGCTCACAGGGGTCACAGTTAGGTATTTGAGGCTTACTTTTCTCTATCCATAGACTGCATAGTGCCTTTCAGATCTCTGAAAGCTATCTAATAGGGATGGAGCCTCCAGATCTGTACAGGCCTGATTTCTCAATGTCCTATGATGAAAGTATGCTATGTCTTCAAAAATAGGGTCTTATTGTCATGACTTGGTAGGTAACCAATAGTCTATCATATTGAGGTTGTTCTTTGGGATGTCACTGACCAATAATTGTAACACATTTCCAAGGATTAGACTGTTTATTTGTTAGTATCTTGTGTCTAGAAGGAGGGTTGTTGTTGTGCTAGAGAGGAACACCATTTTAACTCTTTGCATGTATGTGTATAAATGTATTTTATGGTGCTTTTTTATTCAAAAAAATTTAATCACATTTCTAGGATCAATTATGTTTCCAAATCTGACCGTTTACCCATTTATCATTTAGTATATAAGTGTTTTGGTTTTGTTTTAATTTATTTATATAATGATCCACACAGAGAGTCACAACTGGCCAAGGAGCAAAGAAAATTTCAAAGTTAATGCTTTAAAAATTGATATATTATGACAAATATGCTGCAGCTAAGAACCAGCATTCTCTTCTAGAATGTGCTTATCTCCTCAAACAAACCTGTTTATGGCATTTTCTTAACATCAACTTATCTTCACCTCCAAGAGCTCTCTTGTACTTGTATATGTTAGTGTTAATGATTTCTGGATATTATACAAATACAATTCAATGGTATATGTACTTTTATATATCTCTATATACACATATATACATATTGTAGTAGTACACAAGTAAATGCAATACTTGTATGTACAAACATGCACATATGTGTATATAAACATGCCTACATGCATTTTTATTTATATCTACATATAATTTATATCTATAATTTGAAGTTTGAGTTTACAAAAGAAATTATAGTAATTTCTACCTATCTTTGAGAGTCCTTTTCTTTAAATATCCTGAAGCTCTACTTTCAAGAATTTCTGTATGCTTTTAATTTATGCTGACATTCAAGATGATCTTTCCTGAACTTTTATTAAAAAAAAAAAAGAATGAAAAGAAAAAGAAATCCTGGTTTTGTTATCTTCAACACCTTGTCAAATGCACCCAGAACACATTTGGATTTTGACCTCTTTTCTTTCATCTGATACCTCAGAAAGCACATGGCTTATTTTCTCATTTCAAGGAGGTAATAGGTTTTCCAAATATCTGAAGGTATGCTTCCAAAGGTGACCATTCTCTGGATTTCACTATCGGTTATCTCTCTACCAGTGCCAGACCAATAAGTGCTTCCTGTTTTACTTTCTGTATCTTGTTTGGAGGGCCAGTTTCAGAACTGAGCAGTGAAGTAACATTTGGTACTGCACAAAGAAAACTTTAAATCTTAAGAGATTTGCATAACAAAGGTTTATTTCTTATTCACATCCTAGTCTGTGCTGGAAGAGAATTGGTGCTTTATCTTGGATCCATGCTGTTTCTCTGATCACAGCAAGAGAAGAGAAAGTTAGCTGTTCATGTCAGATGTTTTAGTGTGTTAATGGAGGAAAATCATGTCATTCCCTTTTAACCCTTAGTTTGTAAAACTGAGCATTCAGAAATTTAATCTATGAGCATGCTCCAAAGATTATGGATGGGGCAAATCTGTTAACAATAAAAGTTTTTGTAATACATTTGTCAAAATTCTATAAGCATACTTTTTAAACAGTGAGCATCCAAGGCATTATGATTTATTATCTGTTTTGAGCAGTGTGCCTTAGTTTCCTTATCATCTTTCCATTACCCACATGTAGCATCCCCTCACTAAGTTTCTTTTCTTCCTCCATGTGCCATGGGTCCTTTTGTCCACCCTCATTGCCCATTTTTACACATTATTGGAATCTTTCTGGTTGTTAAGTTTTACACACATTTTCTTTCTTTTTTTTTTTCGAGACAGGGTTTCTCTGTGGTTTTGGTTCCTGTCCTGGAACTAGCTCTGTAGACCAGGCTGGTCTCGAACTCACAGAGATCCGCCTGCCTCTGCCTCCCGAGTGCTGGGATAAAAGGCGTGCGCCACCACCGCCCAGCTTACACACATTTTCAAATACATGGACACACACACAGCCTAGGATCTACAGAAGTACATCATTATTTTGTTTGTTGGAGTTTGTGTCATGTATTAATATTATTCCTTCTAGACCCATATATTTTTCTTCAGATTTCATAATTTCATCTTTCTTTACAGCTGAATAAAATTCCCTCTGTATATGTAGCACATTTTCATTATGCATTTACCTGTTGATGAACATATAGACTGACTCCAATTTCCTGCCATGGTGAATAACTCTGCAGCAAATGTGGATGTGCAAGTATGTCTGTGCTAGGTATGCAGTCCTTTGAGCATATGCCCCCACAATTGAATAGCATTACACTGTGATTGACCTCCAGAGCAGTTTCCATAATAGCTATTCTATTAGCACACTCACTGTCAGTTAATTAGGGTTTTGTTTCTCCTCATATCCTTGCCGACATTTGTTGTTGTAAACAAAGACTGCTCTTTTCCTTTCCCAGCAGCCAAGACGCGAATAATCACATAGAAATTGTATTAATTACAGTTTAATAAAATTAATTAATTACAATGTTTGGCCTATTAGCTCAGGCTTCTTATTAACTAACTCATTCATCTTAAATAAACCCATTTCCTTAATCGATGTATCACCACCAGGCTGTGGCTTACTGGATAAGGTTCTGTTCCGGCGTTTTTTTTTTTTCCTTCGGCAGCTACATGGTATCTCTTTGACTATATCTACTCTATCTCAGTAGCTCTGTTTATATTTCCTGCCTGGCTTTGCTCTGCTAAGCCATTAGCTGAAACAGCATTTTTTTGTTTTTGTTTTTGTTTTTGTTTTTTTTTCCCCCAGTGGTAGTAAAACAAACTCATAGCAAACAGAGGAAAATCTCACATCATGTTGTCAAACTTTTATTATTACTATTTTATTTTTTAGACTGGATCTCTTGTTATGTAGAATAGACTGACCTTGAACTCCAAAAAAAAAAAATCCCTCTGACTCTGCCATCTGAATGCTGGGATTAAAGGAGTGAGCCATCTTCCCAGACCTGTTGTCAGGTTTCTTGATGATGGCCATTCTCATGAGGTGAGATGTTATCTCAAAGTAGTTTTAATTTGCATTTCTCTAATGAGCAAGGACTTTGAACTCTTTTAAAAATGCATAGTGACTATTTGGGGTACTTTTTTTTTTAAAAAGAATTTTTCATTGCTTTAGGTTATTTGTTTTTCAGTCAGTTATTTTTTTTACTGTCATTATTATTAATTTTCCTATCTGAAGTGTAGTTGATCAAGATTTCTCCTATCCAAGAGCTGTATATGTTTTTACTCTGGTGGAAATTTCTTTTGATGAACAGATATTAAATTTCTCTATGATTCATATCTAAATGTAAAAGAAAATAATAAAAGACAGTACTTAGAAATCAAGCTAACAAAGGAAGTGAGAGATCTCAACAACAGAAGCTTCAAGACATCTCAAAGTAAATTAAAGAAGGTAATGGAAAGACTATGCTTGCTGCTGGATTGGCTGAATTAATATCCTCAAAATGGCTTTTTTACCATAAGTAATAGACTCAACACCTAGAACTGCAGAAAATTAAAAAGTTTCTGCATACCACAAAGTATGCGCTGATTGCAGGAACATAAAGCATAAAAATATGTTGTATGTCATGCCTCAATAACATTGTGAGATATTAAAATGAAGAAATTTTAAGAAGTACTGACTCATTTTCCATATTACACGTACAGTGGCCACACACACATACACACACACACACATACAGAGAGAGAAAGAGAGAGAGAGAGAGGGAGAGAAAGAGAGAGAGAAAGAGAGAGAGAGAAAGAGAGAGAGAGAGATTACATACAAACACACACACACACAAATGGATTTCTACACCAGGAAGTCATAAATGCAACAGAAGTGTCTTAAATTTAAAAATTTGTATCACTTTGACTTTATGGTCTTACCATATCAGTGCCAATTAACTTTGAAAAATTTCAAGATAAATGACATCAAGGGATTAACCTGGTATTCCTCACTAAGAGGAAGTTAATGTGAACTGGTGCCAAATTAAAATAATGGCTTTTCTGAATACCTTTCTTCATGGGTTATACAAGGGAATGATTCCATTAGTCCCAATTCTCCACCTAATCAGAAGGGCTAGCCATCAGGGATTGTTCACAAAAATCAAATTTATTAACAATGTTTTAATAACTATTCATCAATGTTTATATATTTTTGTTAAGATCTAAAATAATTATTCCCCATGACTTTCACTGGTTCTGCAAAAAGGTATTCATGATGTTTGCTAATTTTTAAAAAATTTATTTATTTTTGAAAAAAAAACCTATCTTTTCTCATTTCAATTTTCTCATATCAATTCCAGTTCCTACACCCTCTCCTCCTCCCACTCCCTCCACCTTCTTCCCCTTCCTATGCCCTATCCACTACTCAGAGAGGGTAAGGTTTCCACATCAGAGGACCAATCTCCCAAAATGTAAAGAAATATAGAAACTAGAC
>NC_022027.1:13711985-13714930 GCF_000317375.1 Microtus ochrogaster
GCAGAAAGACTCTGAAGAAGAAGCTGCTCAACATTCTTAATCATCTGGGAAATGCAAATCAAAATGACTCTGAGTTGCCAGTCAGAATGACTAAGATCAAAAACATCAATGATAGCTTATGCTGGAGAGGATGTGGAGTAAGGGTAACACTCCTCCATTGCTGGTGGGAGTGCAAACTTGTACAGATACTTTGAAAATCAGAATGACGGTTTCTCAAAAAATTGGGAATCAACTTACCTCAATACCCAGCAATACCACTGTTGGGCATATACTCAAGGGATACTCAGTCATACCACAAGGACATTTGTTCAACTATTTTGATAGTAGCATTATTTGTAATAACCAGAACCTGGAATCAACCTAAATGGCTCCCAACCAAAAATGGATAAGAAAATATGGTATGTTTATACAATGGAATACTACTCAGCAATAGAAAACAATGAAATCTTGAAACACAAATGGATGGAACTAGAGAAAAACTATCCTGAGTGAATTAACCCAGACCCAAAAAGACGAACATGCCATGTACTCACTCATAAGTGGATGTTTGACATAATGCAAAGGATAATGATCTTATGTTTCCTGACTAAATTAGTTAACAAGGAGAACCCTAAGAAAAACATATATGGATTTGCCAGGGAAGGGGAAATCGACAAGATCTACTAAGAAAATTTTGAGGGTGGGAGTAGGGGGAGAAAGGAAAGTGGAGGGGAAGAGTAGGAGAAGTTGAGAGAAGGAGGATGTTTGAGATGGGGTAAGAACAGGGAGGGAGGGCTAGCAAAGAATTGATTGAGGGAGCCATTATGGGGCTAGCAAGAAATTCCCAGGAATTCATAGATGACCCTAGCTAAGACCCTAAGCAGTTTTGGAGAGATTTCCTGAACTGGCCTTGCCCTCGAGTTAGACTGATGACTATCATTAATGTGATCAGAGAACCCTTGCTGCTTTCTAACTGCTATCTTTAAGTTCTGGATCTATTGCTTCCCATGTGCAGTGACATTTCACTTGCATTTTAATAAATAATGCTTGCCTGGGAAAGGAAAACAGCCACACTGACCAGCCTTACAGACCAGTCAGCGATGAAATACACGTTTAATCCCAATAGCTATACTAATTGCCATAGAAAATGGGCAGTGCATGAGTTTATCCCAGTAGTGCAGCCCAGCCCTAGAGAGCATTATGAAACAGGAGGAAAGAGTTCTCAGAAACAGTCTTATTCTGGGTTTCCTGGAGGCAGGATAGTCATTTTCAGACTGAGGCCGGGGTGAGAACCATTGGCTGGCTGCTTTGGTTTTCAGATCTTCAAGTTGAACCCCTATTTCTCTGAGTTTTTATTAATCATGCTTCACCCATGTCTTCCTATGAATTCTTTCTGAAATGGTCTGATAATTTTCTGTTCCATTAGTATAATGCATGGTGATTCTCTACTAAATGTGTGTTGGCTTGTACTGCATACAGATTCAGTTATTCTTCAGTTTATTAATGTGTAGTATAATATAAACAGAGGTTCCCTGCATATACCCCACAGGGGGAAAAAAAAAACACAGGGAGCTTAAATTTTTGCTGCTTTGTCTGTCGAATGACAAGTGAACAGTCTAGGGTTGCTTCTTATAACTATTCACGTTTTATGATGTCTCAGTTCATCTTATTCCTTCTGCAGATGGTTCTGAGAGTTTATTCTTATGTGAGGTTCATAAGAAAGATGGCACAATGATCAACTCTGCAGTCCCAGTACCTGCATCACACACCAAGAAGCAGAAACCAAACAGATGCACTCCCTTTGAGTGTATTCAGGAAAAGATATCCAGGGACTTCATCTGCATACCTCTGGATGTGGTATACCGAAACAGACACACAAACCTTCCATTAATATTTGGAAAACACAGTTTTATTACTGTTGTCCCATGCTTAATAAACCTCCGATGTTCTGTAGCAAAAGCAGAAACACTTTTGAACATGTAGTAGGTAGACTTTGTGTCTTCTGCAAAATCTGAACTAGAAAAGCCAGACTCCTGGAGGCAAACAGGAAGTCCAGGAAAGCAGCAAATGGTACTACTGCCTTAGGAGTTGGGTGAATTCAGCCGAAGGCTGGGTTCCTTGTGTTTGGCTGTGTGGACTTGGGTTATTGTCACTCAGCTCGAGGCTGAGGCTGGGTACACTGTGTTTAGCTGTGTCAGCTTGGACTACTATCACTCCACTAAACTTCAGTTTCCCCTTTTCCCCTTTTGGTTTTCTGGTTTTCTTTTTAATGTTTTTTTCTCCCTTTTATTGAAGATAGATCCATTTCTTGTACAATATAGAAGAGTTATATTTTCTGTTCACTGTACTATATGCAGTTTCTCCTCTCCTGCCCTCCCATCTGGATTCACTACCTTTCTGTATCTTTAGAAAAGAAATGATTTTTATGAGATACCAACAAAACATAACAAACTAAAAGTTTCTTTCACCTTGTTTTTATTCTTCTATTCAAATGGAAACAGGGTTATTTTTTGTACTGCTAAGTACAATGAGTTGGGGAGTACAAGAGTATCATTTGCAGTGTGATTTTCAGATAATTTTAATTGTATTAATTTATGTTACCATTTCGGATAACTCATACATCTTTGTAGCATTATAATTTTCTTATTTTTCCAGCAAATGATCTACTTGGAGGGAGAACTAATGATTTGCATTTGGAAGAAACATTGAACTCTAGCCCTTATTGAACATGCCTGGGATTAACTTTATCTGTAGAATAGTTCTACCAATACAACCTAATGCTATGGCAAGAGCTGCATGCAATATTGTATGTAAGGTATTCTAGTGCAGCACTGTTTAGCATGTAGCAGGAAAGAAAGCTGCTGTGTTATTTTCCTCCTATGGAGTCATGTGAATTTTATTCTTTTACACTTTTCTAGGAAGAATCTGTGACCTTCAAAATCCAGGAATCTGGATCTCTGTGAGTT
>NC_022027.1:13715030-13726210 GCF_000317375.1 Microtus ochrogaster
AAAATCCAGGAATCTTTATATGTTGGAGACAGCAACCTAACTGGCATACCCAAACTTACACTATTAATTATTTTCCTGTGTTATTGGGTAATTTTTCCCCACTACACAGAAGCAAGAGTTTCAGAGTATATTATAGGCATCATTTCCTGTATTTCCTTTGAAATAGTGCTGGCTAGCAATCAATAAGTAAAATTACTGATAACCACAGTAGGGATCAATGAGTATTTTATGAGTGGTTCAATGTTAGAATAGATGACTAAACACCCTTGAGTCCTCTTTCTACCTTGGTCTCATGGGTCTTTTCCACCAACAAGTGTGGAAAAACTGATGAGCTGGCTTCCGCATGGCTGCTGTTATGTTTCTTGTGTTTATTAGATTCTAAGTCATACTGGCAGATCTGTTCTTTTACTCTTAAGTTTGGTGAATGCTACAGAGTAAACTAAATGAACCGCAGCAAATACAAATAAATCGTTGCCAAGGAGGTAGTATAAATTGAGACAATTGCTTCTTAATCATATAAATTTCTCAGGAAAACCGTAGAACACTGGCAAAGGTAATTACAATAAAATTATTGTTTTTCTGGATGTTATCAAAGATAACTTGACAAGCTTTGGGTTCTGGTTCAATTAACTTGAAAATTTTGCATTCATTATTTCAGTTTGATGATTTATTTATAATGTTGCTAACAAAGGACCTGTGTCATGGTTTAAAGCAGACATGCTTGACTTTATATGTTCTAACTTCTTACTTTAAATGCAATGTGTAAGCGTGTATGATCTCAGGATATCTCTACTTTCTTTGATTATAACAGTTTTCTTGTACAAACTTTACCATTAGCAGAAGCCAGTATTCTACCCAATCTGTGGATATTTTTTTTCCAATGATATCCTTGCTTGTGGGTCAGACAGTTTTAGCCTCCAGTTCCACAATATCTTCTGGGATACATTCTTCTGACAAATTCATTTAACTAGGCAATAGTTCCTTATTGTGAGCTAAACTTTTATGCAAGTTCTGCCCATGTGTTTGAGTTTGACTTCTTGAAGAAGTATAATATTTCTATGCTCCGATAGTTTATTAGAAATCCCTACAGTCGTGTCCACCCTCAGCTGCTCCAAACACTCTCATTCAATTCCTCTAGTCATAAACTTAGATGACAAGACTTCCAGACCTGTAAGATTTAGCAATCTCTTCAATAGCTTGAATTAATATCCTTCAATAAATTCAACATAGTTCTTTAAAACTACTAAAGCTCTAAAAGTGTGCTTTCAAGCTTTGCATGGTTTAGATTATTTTGGGTATTTAGTTATGTATTTGTTGAGATAGTATAAGATGATTTTGAAGTTAAAAACTCACCACAGTTCTATAAAACACCTACACTCTAAAAATATGCTTGCGGGCTTTGAACAGTAAAGATTATTCTGTATATTTAGCTATTTATTTGTCAAGAGAATATAAGATGATTTTGAAGTTAAAAAGTCATGCTTGATTTTAGTTGATGTATTTTCAGTTGTGAGAATGTGCTCGCTCTCGTCATTCTGTGTCAGCTATGGCCACTTACTGTAGCATTTTGCTTTTAAGTCTTGAAATTAGACTTTAGCTTTGCAAATAATTTTATATTCATTTTTCTGTGTAACATCACTGACACACATTTTCAGTTTAAAAACAATACTAAAGGCATAATCCTGAAGAGGTAATGTTATCTGACCACAAAATTTATAACAAGAGGCGGGTAGCTGTGAACTTGTATCTACACATAGCCTTGAACTTGTATCTACACATGTATCTGTACACTCACATGGAAGCCAGAGGTAGATGGTAAGTATCTCTTTCAATGGCTCTCTTCCTTATATATTATTTCAGAGTTTCTCCCTTGACCCACTTGGTTAGTCTACCTGGAATGCACCTATCTCTTCTTCTCCAAACCTAAGATCACTCATAGATTGCTGTGCCTGCCATTTATTGAAAGTCACAAAGATTTAAAAATAGTAGAACATATTAGCTCAGAAAATTATGTAGTTAATTGTTTTTAATTATATTGAAAATAGATTTTCCCCCCAATATATCCTGATTACAGATTCCCCTCTCTCTACCTCTCCCTTCCAGGTTTAAGGAACCCATCTAGTGCTTAGTCATGCAGGGCATGTGATTTCTGCCTGCATCTTTGTAAGTTCACTTGTGTTGATCCTTTTCATTTAGAAGACTTTGCTTTCCTGTTACCCTTCATCTCTTCTCACCCTTACTCTCTTTCCATTTTTTATTCCACAGGGTTCCCTGAGTCTTGAAGTGAGGATTTTTCTGGGGACATCCCATTTAGAGCCTAGTGCTCTGAGGTCTCTCACTCTCTGCATAATGTCTGGCTGTGGTTGCTTCTGCTTATTCCTATCTGTTGCAGGAGGAACGGTCTCTAATGATGACCAAGAAAAGTACTGATCTTTGCATATAGTAGAATATCATTAGGAGTCTGTTTTTTTATTCATTTGTTCATTTTGTTAAAATAAAATAACTTCCTTATAACTTAACATTTTCAAAATAAAAGTTTTATTCTCATAACAATTTCAGAATTAGATAAGACCTAAAAAGTATGTTGGCTAATTCTAATTGTCAATCTGATAGGGTGTGGTTGATCGGTAGTTAGAATTAACCAGACCAGCCCAATTCAAAAGATTTAATAATTGGGGAGAAAGGAAACTTACACAACCAAGAATCCAACAAAAACCAGGAGCGCAGGAAACAAAAGAGAGAGAGGCTAGTGCACCTGGATCTTTTATCTGTTTTTCTTAGCCTCAGGGGGACACACCCTAAACAGAATGTGATTGGCTGAACTTCCCCATCATAAATCTAATTGGACAGAAAAATTCCTAGGAAATTAATGAAGCCTATTTTGGGGGTGTATGGGACAGGTGTTTTAGAGACTGTACATTGTGGTCTCTGATAAAATGAATGAATTGATCCATGGATTCATATTATGGTGTTATTATTATGAGGTTATTAATTTCTTTCATTGGGGGGGCATTTTTGGTATCTTACCCTGGCCTCTTGATGTTGTTCTTCAACTGCTTCCTGGTTTGGATGATACGAAGCACTGATTCTATCAAATCACTCCTTCCCACAATGATAGACTGAAAACTCTCTGATGCCATGAGCCAAACTCAATTCTTCCTCTCTTAGATTTCTCAGTCATGGTTTTTGTTTGTTTGTTTGTGTTTTGGTATAAACAATGGTAAAAGCAGACAACACAAAAGAAACATAGACTACCTTAATGTCTCCTTTTCTACCACATTTATTCAATCATTAATTTCTTAAGTTCATATATTAGATTTTGGACAATTAATAAATTAATATGTTAATATGGAACTTCACAGTTTACACAGATTTTAATCAAATGCCTCCCACCCCCATTCTTTTGGAATATTCTATTTAGGATGTTTTATTCTGTTTAGTTATCATGACTCTGTAAGCTTCTCTTACTTGTAATACTTCTATTATTTTTATCATGAAAGTAGTTAAGATGTTAAGGAGTCCTTTGTTAGATAAAGGATGAGTTATAGTGTCCCTCTCCTTACATGTCTCATGAGGACTCCATAAAATCACAAAATAGTCATTTTATTATGCCACTTCATGAGGACGTTAACATGACTGATAACTGATGATGTTGATATGATATCTGGCTGAAGTTGTTGCCAGGGCTTTCCCACTGTAAAGTTATCATTGCCTCTCTTCCCAATAAATGTCTCTGTAAATAGTGATTTTTGTGTATTCTCTCCTAGGGAGCTGCAATCACATAGACTAGCTGGACTTTTTGTGACACCAGAGATTTGTGTTTCTATTATAATTAACAATATCCTATTCAGAAATATCATTGTGAATTTGTGGACGATTAGTTTCTAGTTTTAGTTATAATATAATTATTGTTTAATAATTTTGCTTTTACTTCTTAATCTTTTGCAGTTGAACATTCTCTCAGGTAGCTCTTATGCCCCATTTGAAGAGGTCTATATAGGTGCTTTCCTGGCCCAAATCAGTCTTGTCTATTTTCTGTCTTTTACATAGATTTAGATACTTCTATAAACAGTCTAATATATGCGGATTGGATAATATGATTAGAAAGCAACCATGCTTTCACCAGGGCCTTATCTGTCAAGGTCTGAGAAAGCCTGCTCATCGTTCCCCTTGCCATTGCTGGAAATTGTCTTTCCACCATGCCTTTTCTACCATAAAACTTAGACACAATAAATTGTCTCTCCCTTAATATACTTCTTTGGGGGGGGCATTTTTTTGAAGCATTGTGGAAAGTGACTAATATACCTACTCTGTACAAAATTTTTTGATGAACTAAGGAAGTAAACATGCTGAGTATTGCCAACTGTTTAAGTTAATTCATCAATTCCTCAGTCATATTTCAGTCAAAGTAGCATTGTCTCTCATAATGCTACCATCACAAGAAAAGAGTTCTCTTTACTACATCCCATGATGTAATCAAGCAAGAAAGCAAGTATTATTTATGCTTTTGCAGATTCATAAATTATACTCAAGGCCTTCTATGTGTACTTTTACCTAGTAGATATGAGCTTTATTAAGTTATGAAATGACTTTAGTTGTTATTTTACAAACCAGCTGTAAATTTCTGTTTATCCCCTCCCTTCCTTTCTGTATCAGAGGCAGAACTCAGTATCCCTGCTGGGAACAGGAAAAGTTATAGAACAAAATTTCAGTGTCAAAAACACCGAAATAGTTTCTATCCAACTTTTATATGTGGAATTTTTTATGAGCTCTGTACATATATGTGACTTAGACTTTTTTCTGACTCAGTAAACTCAACACCAGAATTCATTCATCCACATCACACCTGGCACATCACTAGGATCTAACCAGATGAGTGAAAGAACATCTTCTTTCTGGGATAAAATGGGTCACCATGTCCTGAGGAGCATGGGATGCGATATTATCTTAAGCATATTGGTAAATTCAGTTTGATTAAAATTTCATTCTAATTAGACTTCAGCAGGTTAGAATTTAAGAGATAAAACACTTTAAGCAGAATATTTTTTTTACATATTTTCTCAGGTATAGTAAGACTTTTGATGATATATATATATATATATTCCAAGCTTTAGATGAAGTTCTTTATTTGACATTTCAACAAGTTTGAAGCCATTTTCTCAATCTTTGAATTTCATCGACTTATGTAAGGAAGTTGTTTATATGATTTTTTTAAAGTAGGGGAGGGACTCATGAGTTCCACCCATATATGAGGAATACAGTTGTGTTTATTAGGAGAGGAACAGTCATATTCCTTAGGTGCATAGCCAACAATTTGATTTAGTCAAGTGAATAACTATTCTATCCATTCTCAAACAATCATCTCTAATGAAATGCAAGTGGCTAACGAACAAAGGAGGCAGGACAGTAGGAGGAAGACTTCATGGGAAGAAGAAAGGAAGTGGTAGTAAAGAGAGGATGAGAAATGAATATCAGAGTGTGTTGTGGCTGTACATATATATTATACCTGAAACTGAAAATCTTATTAATTATCCAAAGCAAAGTGGTCATCTGAGACCATATACAAAACAAAATTGACTCAGCATGCTATATTTATATATTTATGCATACATTGCATATACATAAAACACATTACATATTACATGTTACACATTGCATTTTACATGTTACATATTATAAAAGTGAAATTAAAGGAGGATATCAACTTGAGAGTAGGAGACATGGGTAGAGTAAAACAGAAGGCCTGCTAGAGAGTCTGAAAAAAAGAGAAGAAAGTGATATAATCATATTTGAATTAAAATGTATTTAAAAAAGGAAGTTACTATGATCATCAGCTTCCTCGTTAACATAGAGACCACAGCACTTCCAGAATGAGGGCTTCAGTGTAAAACAAAGGCATTGCTTTAGGCATTTTTCAAAGCAAGAATCCTACAGGATAACTTTTAAGACCTGATTAGGTTTCCATTCAAATATCTTATCTTTTGTGTGCTAAATTTGTTTTCTTTTTATTGCTCTTAATGAATTATTTTGATTGTTGTTTTTCAAAACAACAGGGATTTTTTTTTTCGATGTTAAGCTGGCAGGGATCATATAATTTATGTCCCAGCTGCTGGACTGAGCAACAGAATGTTTGCAGAGCTTTATATTCT
The DNA here is from genome assembly GCF_000317375.1 of Microtus ochrogaster. Classification (NCBI taxonomy): domain Eukaryota; kingdom Metazoa; phylum Chordata; class Mammalia; order Rodentia; family Cricetidae; genus Microtus; species Microtus ochrogaster. The sequence goes on from NC_022027.1 coordinate 13,721,180, forward strand.
CAAAAAAATAAACAAGGATAAATTAATTTATTGCCTTAAGACAGAGATACTTGAACACATGTGGGTAGGTCTGTAGGAGGATGTCCAAGTATTTGTTCATCTTTAATGTCCCAGGAAGGTCTCCAGAATACAGCTTTATCCTGTGTGTTCATCATGAGCAGATTGACCCTCACATCTGATACAATCCTGATGGTTTACTCATCTGCTACAAAATTGGAGTATGGGATTTGATGCTTATCCATTTTTGATCCATTTGTTTGTCATGTGAATGACACCATTCACCACTGCCAAAAGAAATGTGATTAGCACTAACATGGATGCCAAGACTGGTGTGTTCAAGTTTTGTATATTATTGACTTATTTTAGACCTTGGAAAACATGGATATTCTCATATGTCAATCCAAGCCAGTTAGCATATATTTAGATTCAGTTCCTGAGACTATTAGGAATAAATATTTCCCAGTTATAAGAGCCATCTAAGCAATTCAAACATAAATATGGAGTTATCAGTTTTGTTACACTTCAGAAGCATTTATTTTAGGCTCGTGAATAAATTTCAGGGCATCCCATTATATTTGAGCCAGAATACTTAGTAAAACAATCCTAAACACATCCTTTAAATAATATCCTTCTTATCATCCTTGAAGGCATAATTCAGTAAGATTCTCATAACACAGGATAAAAAATAGATTCTGATTTAGTAAGGTTTGAATTTAGGTCTTTTCTGTAACTCCCAACTAAAAATTTCATAGCCATTAATATATTTACATGTGTATATCATGTATTCTTTTCTTTTTTTGGTTAAGGCTCATTTTAACTATAAGTGTCAATACTTCTCATTTTTACAAAAAGCATAAAATGTATAAATATATAGGTTACAAATCTTTTCTGTATTTGAACTCACATTTTTAAGGAGTTTAAATTTGATGTCAAAAAGCGAAGCGTCTCTTTGAAGCTTGATGAATTTTTTCAACGTCCTTGTTATAATATCTTTCAGTATTAATCAGTATCTATAACATGAAACTCATCTTGATGCCTTTGCCTGGCACCAGGTACATCACATCTTCTCTGCAGGATATTCTGATACTCAGTGGGTAGGAAGATACTAATTTTAGACATGGTACTTATGTATTTTCCTTTTTATCATGATTTTCAGTTTAATTGAGATTAGTACAAGTTTCTATGTTTTACTCAATTTGTGCATGAAAATTGCCATGATCACTATATATTATGTTTATAACTTTTCTATTGCTGTCATAAGACACTATGACCAGGGAAACTAAGAAGAAAGTTTGTTTAGGCTGAAGGTTTTGAAGGGTATAAGTTTGTCATGTCAATAAGACATGACAGCAAGCTTCATGGAATAGAATCAGCAACAGGAAGCTGATGGCTCACACCTTGAAGCACAAGCACTGAGCATAACAAGGACATGGGGAATAAAGGGGATGGTGTATAGCTTAAAATCTCAAAGACCACCCCATATGACATACTTCCTCCAATAATGTGAGACATCATAACCTTATCAAAACAGCCTCACCAACTTAGGAACAAAGTATTCCAACGTCTGAGCCTATCCAGCACATTCTTATTAAACCATCCTAAATTTCAAATAAAAATTCATAATTCAAAGGAAAAGGCAAAATACAAAATAAGATAATACTTTCTCATCCATTTGAAGAGAATAAGAAAAGAAAAATATTCAAGGAAACTCACCCAATATCTAGGAGGATTGTGGATTGTAAGAAGCTATTCACTGAAAATATAAAAACCACTCTGGTGGTTGTTTCCCTAAGGCCTCAGCAATCTTGGTTGGGCATAGTCACTGCAGATCATTCATTGTACCAGCTTACAATTCTCCAAAGTTTATTTGATTCTGTATGCCCTACATTTCATCATTCTCTTCTGAGTAAATCTGTGCTCAAGCACCTGAGGAATTCTATTTGTACAGATTTTGAGAAAGGAAACCCTTCTTAGATCTCCAGGGAGGTATTTATTTTCCATGTTTCAGGGTCCTTTGGGTTAATGCAAAGCATGGGAGACTCCAAGAAAGATACAGTGTGTATAGCAAGTAAACTGTAAGTATACTTCCGTGGTTCTCCTAAGTCTGTGCATTCTCCTTTGTCTTTGATTATAATTATCTTCTCTGTTATTTGGTAAGTATGTGAATTTGTCTTATTTCTCCATGTAAAAACAGCTAATAACAGTGCTGATGAGATGGCTCTGCAGGCAGTGGTGTTTGCCTGGCCAATCTGGTGGCCTGAGTTCAACCAGTGAAACCCATGAACATGCTGAAGACAGCTGACGTCACAGTGTGCACTGTAATTTTCACATTCAGACGGGGACACATTCTCCGCATCAAGAACTCAGACATATACGCAAATGATTATGATGATAACCAGGAAAAACAAACTTATCCATTCCATCTTCATTACCCAAGGAAAAGTTGTGAGATGTTTTCCTTTTCTCTCTTTGATTGTCTGCCATTTTTTACTTCTCTCTTGTAAATTTACATTAAAAAATATCTTGACTTATTGCCAGAACACAAATAACCTTTGAATGTGCTTCAAGTCTTTTAAAGTTCATAAAAAATTTTCACATTGCAGTCAAAAATCAATAGGTTATCCTAATATTACATTATTTAAACATTCACTTGATCACTTCCTGCTTCTAACAGCTTTTCTTAGTTTCTGTGTTGGTAAAGTATGTTTGCTTAGTTTACCACCAATAGATCGGAACATTGCATGCTATTTTCTCCCACACCTACACGAAACTTGAGCAATGTGGGAGTCATGGTTGATCTTCACCTCTTCCTACTATGTTCAATCCCTTATAGATACTGTCTCTTCTCTTAAGGAAAAGTATGCGAAGACCCCATGATTCATGTTTATAATAATGGATTTCTATTCAAGACTCTCAACTCTTTATGTTGTAGCCTCCTACAACACTCCAATTAATACTCTAACATATAGAAAACTCAGCATATTAAGCTGCAAAATTTCAATTTTCCTCTGCATTTTTTTCTTCTATGCTTTCCCATAGCCCAAAGAAGACTGCCCATCTTTCCAGTTTCTCAGACCAAAACCTTCATGTCAGCCGGGCGGTGGTGGCGCACGCCTTTAATCCCAGCACTCGGGAGGCAGAGGCAGGCGGATCTCTGTGAGTTCGAGACCAGCCTGGTCTACAGAGCTAGTTCCAGGACAGGCTCCAAAACCACAGAGAAACCCTGTCTCGAAAAACAAAAACAAAAACAAAAAAACCCACAAAACCTTCATGTCAAGACATACTTGGCTTCTCTATCTTCTTCATAATCTTTTCCAATAAATCAGAATATGCTACAAATAAAGTTTTCAAAAATTTTAGAATTTAAAACCACCTACCACTTTACTGCAATTAGACTGCATAACAGTAACTGTTTCAAAGAGAAGACTTCCTGCCTCTACCTTGCATTTAAACATAAATTTAACTTGATTGATTTCATTCAAGTGAAAAAAGCCTAAAAATATGATTTCTCTCTTTAAGATAAAACCTCATATATATTTGAATTATTTACAAATAACGGGACAGGTAACAGATGTCTGTTGCAAGTCACAAAGAGAAGGGCAATTCCCATTCATCAAAGGGGTTTTGTTTTCATCTTTAGTTAAGACTAACTTCATAAGGAGTGGCTGTCACTCTAGAATTGCCGGTCATGGGACTTCAGCAAAAAAATCATTTGACAGTCATTAGCACCAAAATTTGCTAATCTTATACATGGTGAAAATCCATAACCAGGTAAATGCAAGGGAAACAAGTAGAGACATGACAGAAATCTTCAGTATACTGCTGAATTCAGCACGGGTGACATGGAGACATGTCAACTTCTCCCAGACTAATTTAAGGATGTTTTCCCTGTAGTCCCAATACACTGTAATATTTTTAAAGCATCAAGTGAGGTTCTAAGGCTACCAAGAATAAGATGATTTACCTATTTATTTTCCTAATCACATTATTTATTTTCCTAATACACTGAATGTATCTGGAAAATTTCACATATGAATGGAGTAGAACAAATTATCTTTAAAAATAAAAATTGATTACCATGTGATGAATGGATTCTGAAGTTAGAACTGTGAAATGTGACTCCTTGCCCTTTGTAGAACTTACTTAGGAAGTTCTGCCTTCATTTTACCCAAGACAGGTATTCAGTTCAAATTTTTTCTTTTTTTCTTCTAGAGTCAGTTTCTCTGTAGCTTTGGAGCCTGTCCTGGAACTAGACCAGGCTGGCCTTGAACTCACAGAGATCCACCTGCCTCTCTGCCTCCCAAGTGCTGGGATTAAAGGTGTGAACCACCACTGCCTGGCTATCAAATATCAAAGAGAAACTGACTTACTTTGTATTTGATACTGTGCTAAGATTCTTGCAGATTTACTCCAAAAAGTATTTGACTTGCCATTGGAAAACATATATGCCATATTGGAAATGGAAAACCTTGAATGCATTCATAATCCCCAGTATTGCATCTTTATTGTGGGAGCCAAGATTAAGGGAATATAATAATACCTGGCTGTGGTTCTCTCAAGAGACCCCAGTAGGTAGTGAACACGGAAGTGAAGTTCCAGAAGCTGTTTTCACCATTGCAGGGAATAAACTACAATGAGAAGAGCTATTTAGAATGTAGAGGAAAGTGATAAACGGAAACCACACTCATTTAGGACAAAAAGACACTCAAGTGGCTCAGGGTATATATTCGGATTATTGAGCAGCAAGGAAGGCCACTTGAGTTAAAGGTGTACAGTGGAGATTAGCATTTTCAGTCGTGTGAAAGTAGTCCACAAGCAGATTGTGATGGCATAGAATTTTGCTGGGTGAGCACAGTCACGCAAGAGAGGTAAAGGGTTGGACACCTATGCAATTGAATGATTATAAAAACAGTAATGGAATTCATCAGATTACTGATGGAAAAGCAGATAATACTGATGATTTAAAATCTGGTGTGAGTAATATATATCAATTTTTTTAAATTTATTTATTTATTGAGGATTTCCGCCTCC
>NC_022027.1:13726773-13728579 GCF_000317375.1 Microtus ochrogaster
GGAGAGAGAGAGAGAGAGAGAGAGAGAGAGAGAGAGAGAGAGAGAGAGAGAGAGAGAAGCTTAAAGTATTGTAGCAGTTTTTTCTCCGATATGTTTTGCTTGGAAAATTCTAATTGTCCATGCCTCTACTCACCAAAAACATCATATACCTTAATTTTAATGAGAAGGAATGATGAGACACATTCCCTCCATCATATTCAAATGGATTTTTTTGAGTGGTGGAATGTGACTGCCGATAATGAACCTGCACAAATAGACAAACATGTCCTTGCAATGAGAAAGGAAAAAAAAAAAGTCTAAAGAATCCAATGTTCGGTGCTGTGGTTGTTACACTCTTTTCATTTATCATTTCAAGCTGAGTTACTTTGATGGTTTCTCAGCTGTGAGACCACCGGTGCTGATGCAGAGATAATGAAATACTGAAAACCTCAAACAACAGAAATGTCTGTAACTGGTAATGGACATCCTCCTTCAGTTTATTAACTCCAGCTGTGCTGTTTGACTGTTTTTTTGTGAAAGGTGCCACATGAGGTGAATATTGAACAGAAGATAAAGGATTCAATGCTACAAGTAACTGAATCACACAAAATCAGTATCCCCAAGTAGGCAGGTGGAGGTAATTGCACTCACGTGAAACACAGTTCCCTGCTCAACAAGATTAAATGTGCGTGGTCTAAGTTCCATTACGTGGGGATGTAGCAGCCTTAGTCTTCACAAAGACACTTGATAATGAACTTAGTGATTATTCCCTGGCCAAACTTTGAACTATTATCACAGAAGAATCAGCATCATGTTACAAAATATTTGGGTAATAAAAATTCCCTTGCAGAATTTTAGAAAATGAAAAATGACTCAGAAGTGAGAATGAGAATGTTTCCTGCCCTATTCCTTACTGTTCTCTTTAAACTGATCTTTGAGTTTTGATGACATGGACCATTGTATTTACTTTAAAAGGAAATAAATTACTAAACTAACAGGAAAAAGGGAACATTGTTCTGAAGTTTGTAATATAGAAACTGGTTGTAAAGAATCTTTATCATTTTTCTTGACCTCTCAGAGAGATGAAGTCACAGGGAAAGGAATTGGCCAAGTTCTAAAGAGAATGAGATGCCCAAGAGGAGAGTCACTAGGAAAAACTCATGACCAGATTAGAAGAAGAAATGAACAAAACAAACTCCCTCTATTCCTAGAGTAGTGTCAGAAACAAATGAGGTAGGGAGGGTGGGAGTGTTGGCACAATATCTTTGGTACCAAGTGACTTAGTGTTAAGTCAGAAGTCAGAATCAATCAGACAAAGAAAACCACCACTATAAACATTTTCATACCCAATTCTTTACCAGGCTGCAAAGAACCAAGCCACTATGAATCAATTTGTCTATGATGTTTGATTCAAAGGAGATCATCAAACACTGTAGAAGGATAAGAACTGTAACATATTCAGATGCTGATATAAAATAAACATTAGAAAAACTCTTTAGCATTACTGTTAGACAAAAGAAAAAACAATAAAATGCTTGATCAGAAAGTGATATATTATAAAACAAAAACAATAGCTATAAATCAAAAATTTAAGATCAATTGCCTATGGGTACATAGCAAAATTTCATACCCTTAGTGGCATGGAGTGTCTCCAATTTATGTACCATAGAACTCTAGACTGATGTCTTCTGCGCCACATCTCACAGCCCATTAAAAAAATATATCTGTATTTATTAAGGATTTCTGCCTCCTCCCCGCCACCACCTCCTAACAAAGAGGTTGTTACCATCAGTACTCAGAAAGCGTTGAATAAAGTCACAGATTCTG
>NC_022027.1:13728679-13763455 GCF_000317375.1 Microtus ochrogaster
TATATATATATATATATATATATATATATATATATATATATATCTGTAGCTCCAAATTTCCTTCTATATTCAACAATAATTGCCCAAATTCAGGTCACTGAAGTCAAAGCACCCTTAACTATTGCATCAATCTCTGACAGTCCTTTGTAACTTTTTCCCAGGATTCCATTTTTTAATGCCCAACAGGAAGCTCTCTCACAAACTTACTAAATATGTTATACTGACCTAGTGAGTTGAGTAAATCAAGATACATAAATCTTTCTTTCAAAGAAATCAAAATCAAGTGTTTAGAAGCTTTAATTAAGTTTGAAACCACTTACGGTAGGGACATCTCTTCATATGTGTAAACTCCTTCAAATAAAGGGGTATAAATAACATAGAACTGGAGGGCTAGAAGGTTGGTTATCTGAAAATCATTAGTTTTGTGTGTCATAATTTTTATTCTGTTCTGATAGGTATAAAAAGTTGTTGATTTATCTTTACTTAACATGATCCTGTTACTGCGTGAAGGAATCTGCCTTCAAATTAAAAGAAGGTATGCTGATAGGGAAACGGAGACAAGGCTGACAAATTTCCATCTCAGAGTGGACACTGTTCCCAGTAAAGAGCCTCACTGGACTTTGCACATGGTATAAACATAGGTCACATGAGTCAAACTGTATAGTAACAAAAGGATGCAATGGGCCTTGATTTCTATGGAAGGATAGGGCTGTTGGGATAGTTTTGCAGGGTAGCTAGGATCTGAAATCTATTATTGTGGATCATGGGGTAAGTATATGATGAACCTGTAGCCTGTAGAGAGAACGTTTGACTGGCTAAAGGAGTTTTCTACTCAAAGAGAAGAGAAATCCAGAGGGTTTGAATAACTCAGTTTTTACTGTAAAATACATACCTTTTTTTTTCTTTTAAAAGCAAATGTTGAAGTCTTAATACAGTATCTCAAAAATATTTGGTCATCAGGTGTTTTATGTGTGGATGAACTGTAACATACTTTTCGAAGATCATATGGGAAATGACTGACCCTTCGTACAATTTTACTGACTGTATTGACAAAAAAAAAAGATTCACCAATACATGGATTAAATGGCCTGTTGACACACAAATGGAGGCATAAGGCAGAGGAGTCAGGAATTTGTGATAAACACTGTGAAGAAGAGGAAAGTAGAGATTTCCCCCACACAGTGATCAGAGGCTGTTTATCTATAAAAACAGTCTGCTGGGATTTAAGAAAACAGACCACCCAATTAAAAACTGGGGCATGGAGCTAAACAGAGAATTACTGAAAGATGAAACACAAAAGAATGAGACATCTTTTTTAAGATTGTTCAACATCTGTAGCCATCAAGGAGATGCAAATTAAAACTATATTGAGATTTCATCTTGCCCAAGCCAGAATGGTTAGTGGATAAACTGCTGTAGCCACTATGGAAATCAATGTGGAGCTTCCTCAAAAAGCTGGAAAACAGAGCCTTTTAGAATTCTTATGCTCTCAGTATAAATGGAGGGATCACACAGGTCTCCACTCCTAGAAGAGTTATAAGCAATTAATAACTGCTAGAGACGGACAATTTGTTGATGAGCCTCCTGAGTGGTTATACAATATTAACAAAGTCAGGAGGTTGTAGTTTTTTCACTTATATGTATATGAATGGTTAATGAAAAGGAGACTGTTTGGAAGAGAAGAGTAAGGGGAAAAGGGAGGGAAGAAATGATGCAATTGTATTTAGCTGAAAAAGAGCACATTTCCATGTCCTGAATTTAAGATAGGAAATTTCTGGTATTTCAAGTAACCCAGTTAGTAATTATATATTTTTACAGTCCAAAGTCAGGAGGCGCTTATTATGAGCACAACATCAGGGCTTACTCCACACAAAGCCAGCATACTGGGGTAAACAAGATGGGTCGTCAGATAAAAGCATCTGCTGCTAATCCAGATGCCTCTTTTTCTATCCCTGGACCCCACATGGTACAAGGTGAGAACCAACTCCTTCGAGTTGTACTCTGGACTCCACACATGCATGTAAAAGTTTAAAAATAACAACAACAAAGAAAAAATATTCTTTGACACTTAAAATTTATGATTAGGTTTTCCTAATAAGAATGATAAATAGCATATAAGACCCAAATAAATAATGGGATAGGCCACATTCCCAGTTTGAACGGTCATATTACTACTGACTTTATCTTCTTATTTGATCAATATATTAGCAATATGAAATGGATGAAATTGTTGTGTTGACAGTGATGATACAAAAATGGTTCTCATACTTTGGGAAATTGTTTCATGTTTTCTTATAAATTAAATGCATACCTAACATTTTATTCAACAATTTAATTCTCTTGTATTGAGTCAAGTGAAACATGGGCATAAAACCTGTAGAATTTTCATGAATAATAACAATCATCCATCATAGCTTCACAGAAAATAAAATTTAAAAAGTAAATAAGAACCTAGAGAGATGGCTCTGTAGCTAATAGTTATAATGTTCTTGCAGAGGACCTTAGTTCAGTTGCCAGAACCTCTCAGGCAGCACCCAGTGACCTGTAACTCCATTTTTCTGGGTGTTCTAGAGTCATGGGCAACACATAGTGATACACACTTATTCAATAAGTTTTAAAAATAAATTAATTTTCTTGGATTTTTGATACAGGGTTCTTCTGTGTAACAGCCCTAGCTGTCCTAGAACTATCTCTGTATAGCAGGCTGGCTCTAACTCACAGATAATCCCCTATCTCTGCCTCCTGAGTGCAGAGATTGATTATAGGACTAATTATGCTCAGCATAAATTAAAATACTTTGAATAACCTTGAGTGTAATGCCTGACTGTACTTAATACCCACTACATGTAAATATTTCCTTTCCTTTATGATCTGGTAAGCATGAGAGTCTATATTCATTCTATAATATTCATTCTAATACATGAGATAATTCACGAAAGTAGAAAGTAGCATGATATGCCACAAGAAACTCGAATTATGAGGAGAGATGGATTGAGAGAAGAGGGTGGTTAGATTTTGATTTAAAAGTAGATAGCTCCTGATACAAAAGAGAAAAATTAATAAATTAAAAAATAGCTACAATAAGGTATCTTTGTTAGGAATTTTATTCCTGTGATGAAATATCATGACTAAAAAGCAATTTGGGGAGGAAAGGATTTATTTGATTTAAACTTCCATATTGATATTAATCATCAAAGGATGTCAGAACAGAAACTCAAATGGGGCAGGCACCTGGAGGCAGAAGCAAATGCAGAAGGCTTGGAGGGATTGTGCTTACTGCCTTGCTTCCCCAAGACTTGCTCCACCTATTTTTTATAGAGCCCAAACCACCAGCTGAGGAATGGCCCTCCCCATCAAGGAAGTGTGTGCCAACCTTTTTGTTTTGAGCTGCCAACCATCTCCCAAATATGACTTGGAGACATGTAGTTATTAATGCTCAGCCGTATCGTAGCTCTTATTTTAATCTGTTTCTCTTTTTCTATGTTTTGCCTTGTTTTTTTAACCTTCTTTCCTTCCTTCCCTCCCTCCCACCCTTCATTCCTCCCTCCCTCCCCCTTCTTTCTTTCTGCATAACTATTCTATGTCTGACTGGTGGCTGCTGGGTGTCTGGTATTGGGTTTGTCCCTCTCTTTCTCCCTGGTTTCTTCGTTCTTCTCCCTTTCATTTTTCTTGGCCCTAGATCTCTCCTCCTATTGATTCTCTTTGTCAACCAGCCCCACCTATCCCTCTTCTGCCTGGCTGTTGACCATTCAACCTTCTTTTAGATAATCAGGTGCCTTAGGGAGGCAAAGTGAAGCAGCAAGGCATATTTTCATAGTTAAACAAATGCAGTATAAACAAATATAACACATCCTTACATCTTTAAACAAATGTAACATGCACTTATACGATAATATTAGACAACATAAACACATGTGACATATCTTTATATAGTTAAATATTCCACAACAAAAATGCCTTACAAGTGGATCTTATGGAGGCATTTTCTCAATTGAAGTTACAAATTTTCTGAATAGGGAGAACACCGGTGCATATTTTTGTATTTAAATTTAATTTTATGTTTGTATTTTGCCTGCTTGTATGCTTGTGAATCACATGTGAACCTGTGTGGTCAGAGGCTAGGATGGAACACTGCATTTCTAGAATTCTGGTTACAAATGATTATAAGCTGATATGTGAATTCGAGATGCAGAACCCAGATCCTCTACAAGAGCAATAAGTGATTCTAACCCCTATGTTATCTCTTCATCCCCAACGTGCTTGTTCTTAAACAGTTTATGTAACTCTCTTCTGTAAATTATATTGCCAGCAGAATTTATCACATTTAGAAAAAAAATATTACATATGAACAAGAGTGGGAGAGTAGCACATATCTTTGTGACAGTGAACTAAAATTTGAGGCATCAAATTCGTTCAGACTTCTGGAAACATACATATAAAATGTGGACGTGTAAGTGTTCTCATTTGTGTGCATGTCCAAGCTCTGACTATTCAAAGGACCAAGGAAATTACTGTAAATGAAGCAGATCAAGAAAACACAGCTGGTACATAGATATACCTTGTCATGAAGTGAACCAGGTATTTATTCATCATTGGCTGTTGTATCCAGAGCTTAGGACAAGAAACAAAAGAATTTAAAGCTTGTAATGATACCATAGATTAACTAAGTACTTAAGCAAATCATTGAATGAATGTATAAGGTATGAATACATGTTGAAAGGACAAAGAACTAATATAACTATGCTCCAACTCACCAAACAGAAACTTTGTGAAGAGATAAATGGTTATCGTCAAATTTCCATCCCTGAAATGAAATAAATCTATAGAAAACCACACTAACATAATTCATTGACATTTTTGATGAAAAGACTATGAAAAACTTTTGCATTACAAATAAATTTGATTTTTAAAATATATCAGATTGAGATGATATCATATACCATCTATTATACTATTATAATACCAAAGTGTAATGGCCACAGAACATTTTCATTTACATATCTTGAAGTTATGGAAGAAAGTTATGAGAGAAATTGAGTATTCGCATGGTTTTGCAAGTGTCTGTATTGCAGATATTTAATTCTGGAAGAGGTAATTTAGTTTTACAGCAGCAAAATCTTGATGCACTAGTTAATCTACTGATCAAACCAACCTCACCAATAAAATGAACTGACATTATGTGCTTCTTGAAGTGATATATTGGGGGAGACACAACATCATTTCTGTGTCATTCTTTTCCCAATCCATAGCCAGAAAAGTTATGAGCAGGCAGTGCACAAGTTCTAATTCAAAGATATTTTATAAAATATCCATCTGGTACACTGAAAGCATCGAAGTCCCTGAAAAGGAGAGACTCGGAATTTGCTAAAAGTCTGAGATTAAAATGACATGACAAGTTAATACAACATGGAATCTTGAACTGAATCCTAGAACAGAAATAGGACATTCTTGAATACAAGATAAAATATGACTAAAGTATATAATTTAGTAAATCATTCAATCAAATTGTGCTAGGAGAATGTTGTACACCAGCGCACACATAATATCCAGAGCAAAGAGAACTAAGAATCTGTGGCAGTACTAGAAACCTTTCTCCATTTGAAACATTCTAAATAATCCACTATACAATAAGGTCTAGTCTAGATTTATCCTTCTTTAATTTGCCTCTAGTTATGTGTACTTATTATTAGGAGTAGGCTTTTTCTTTACTAACATATCTTGTGTTTCAAAGTGAATTGCTTAGCACAAAACTAGTTTAGAAGGCCATGGTACAGGTTAAAAAGTAATTGCTGGCTAATCCTTTCATCTTAATGTGGTTCTTTTGATGTTGTCTCTTTAACACATTTTAATTTCCTGTAGTTATAGTGTGTTTGCTTGTTTTTCTGCTCTTTTTAAATTTTGATAATTTCATATCATTTTTAGAGATTCATGTTGAAGCATAAGACACGGTCACTTATAATCTTGTGATTCCATTATACTATAAATATGAGCAAAGCTGCTTAAGAATCATTTAGCCTTAACCATCACTTAGCAAAGAAGACCTTTCCATCTTCTGCCTTGCAATGTGTCCAAAAACCAGCCCAGTTATGGAATTCATCTGTGTTCTTTACACGAGGAGTATCTTTGTCAACACTTCCAAACCTTTGCATGAAGAATCCTGAAGTTTTCTAACTCAGCTGTGTGTCACTCTTACTCCATTGACATGATGGATGGATAGGATCACAGCAGTCATCTGAAGAAAGTATGAGAGACTTTGCAGAGATGGCAAGGTGCATGTGTGTGCACACACATGCGTGTGAGTGTGTGTTGATTTTACCTTTGTGAAAAACTGCATTGGGTCTGCCAGCAATATTCTTATTAATGATTGCATCTACACATGCCCTATATTAATTATCTAAAATTACAAAGTAAAAATAAGGATGTTTCATTCTCACTGTGCTAGAGAGGTTTGAAATTCCATTTTCTTCTTTTCAGATTACCAAATATTTACTTTCCCTGTATTGAAAAGTTCTGGGTCCATCATTAGTGTAATTAATGTTCAACAAGCATACATTACTATGTAGAAATATAACTTGATTCCCTCAGTAGATTACTTTCTCTGATGGCATATCTTTGCTAGTTCTTGACATTTTCAGTATTTATATGTAGATTCAACTTCCTTTTAAGATGATGATTCCATTGATATCCGATTCAATAAACCACCATATATAATTCATTGACCATTAAAACAGGTAAGAAGATATTAAAAATAATGAAAACTAATCTTATATGCATCATTTCTATCTCTATTTATCTATTTTATCTATCAATCTATTTCTACATGCATATATATTTTCTTTTTATGAGTTTGTATCCATATGTGCATGTATACATGTATATGCTTCTGTGCATGGAAGTTGTAGAAATTAGCTCGATTTGGGAAATAACCAGGCTAGCTAAAGGATAAAACAATTATATTTTATTTATTATAAGGGGAAAACTCATGAAACAGGAACAGGAAGTCCAAGCTCAGCTGTGCCATGGGAGAACCACACAGAGAGCAAGAGCACCTGGTCAGTGCTCCAGTTTTCTCCTGGGCTCCAGGAAGCCACATCTCCTTAACTAGGACCCACTTCTTAAAGTTAATTGGCTAGCAAGGCTTTGCCATCAGGAACTGAGAAGGCAATGTTGGGTGACTTCATAAGTCCACTTTCTATTTGAAGACAAGGACTCTCATTGAACCTGTAGCTCACTGAATTAGCTAGTCTGACTTGTGAGAAAGCTCTTACTTGATGTGAGATTCCTCTCTGTATGCTGTGAATATATTCTATTGCCATTGGTTAATAATGAAGCTGTTTTGGCCAGTGTCTTAGCAGAATAGAGCAAGGTGTAAATTCCAAGCACATATAAGAGGAGAGAGTAGGTGCAGTCAGGGAGAAACCATGTAGCCACCAGAGGTGACACATGGCAGATACTGGACAGAACCTTACTGGTAGGTCACAACCTCAAGGCAATTCACAGATTAATAAAAATGGGTGAATTTAAGATATAAGAGTTAGTCAATAAGAAATGTGAGCTAATAAGTCAAGCGTTGTTATAATAACACAGTTTCTGTGTGATTATTTTGGGTCTGGGTGCTTCGGAAACAAATGAGTAGCCTCTGACTACATTTACTGGGGGAAAAGTTGCAGCAAGCAGAGAACAGGCCAGCCAACTGAAACAATCTAGGTTTGGCATCTGCTACCAAGTTCCCAACTAATTACATTTGCAGGAAGGGGCCAAGCTCAGATTACCAAGGCCAGCCAGCTTGCACTGTCATACTATCCAGATGGTTAATGGACTTCTGGGAAAATAGAAGTATGTATTGTGGTGTGCCATTTAGAATTTGTGGTCTTTCTACACTATTAGTGTGGAAAGGCATGGCAGACACAGATCTAGAGGCAGGCAATTTTAAATTAAACAATATATCTATTGTTATAGAGATCAACTGATGGTTTGGTGATTGCCTTCCTTTTCCACGTCCACTCTTTTGAGAGCACAGTCAACCACTCACAATCCTGTCAAGAGAATTCTTGTTATTTGTTACTCAAAATATGAAGTCAATGTTTTATAAGCTTCCCACAGAAAAATTCATATCTAGACACCAGAGAATTCATATGCTACCTTCCATTCTTTAAATTATACCCCACCCTGTTTCTTATAATTTTTCAACTAAGTTAAATATTCCCTGTGCTTTTAGGAGGCCACAGATTGTAAGAAATACAAGGTTGTTTATACAAAAATCGTACTAAAAGTAATCAATTTGGTAACCTGTACTGTGTCCATAATACAAGAGTGTCTTCTTTGTGCCACGTGAGTTTATGTCACCTGATTTTTCTGTTAGTAAATGCTTCCTGTGCCTTGCTTTTTGTCTGACAACTCACTTGAAGTTCTTTTCTTAACTTCACACTGTTAAGTGTAGTCAGGTTACCCTACCCTATCTGAAAAAATGATGAGGACACAGGAAAATATTCAGAAAGTATGGCTCTTGTGTCACCTAGAAAATCCTATGCTGAATGGCAGGGGGAGCAGTTCTATCAGAAAGAGATGCACAGCACTGAAAGCGATTCACTAAGATAAGCAATAGCTTGTTCTCTGTGGCATCTCTTCTTAGCTGTCAAGATCTCTGACTGTGTTATCTCACTGTGTTTTGTCCTAAGCATACAGAAAATTGAGAGATTTGATCATTAATGACTCTCAGAATAATTACAGGAAATTATTCACTCTTCCTTCTATACAGATAGGCTATAAGGGTCATGTATATGAGTACCTTGTGCTACCAGAGGTTGATATCATTGATATCATTTTGAACATCTGGCATTTGACTATCATTTTCTACTTCTAAATTTTTTGAAATTGCTTCTTTTTGTATACATAGAAACCAAATCATTAAGGTGGATCAGGGAGCAAGGAGAAGGGTATACAAATATGCAGCTAAATTTTGTTGAGTTCCTTCTATCCTGCCCATCCAAACCTGCTAACCATTAGCACAATTCGGTGTCAGCTCTCTTGTCCTTCTCAGAAAATGGAATTAGCTCACCAACACCTGATCTCATCTTTTAGTTACTTAAGCTTTATTAAGCATCTCATATGTAATAGTTAGAATGCTGTACATTTTAATATTTCAGTTTAATGACTCAGTCTGATATCATAATCCATATTTGAGATTAGCAAAGGGACCATAAACAGAACTTTCAGCCACTTAAATACAGGTTGGTAGTACAGTTATTAAATTAACTCATCTATTTAACTCCCAAGAAAAATTGGAAACACAAAATACTATATAATTTGGGCAGGGATAACTAATCAACTTTCTCTTATTTTATGTAGGCTTTAGGCTTACTGACTCTTCTTGTTTCACAACAAGGGATCATGCTATCTGTTATCCTCTGAAAATGCTTCTATGGTGCAGTGAAAAATAAGAGATACCTTTTTTTCCTGTATTTTATATTATACTTTACCATTTCTAGTTAGTGTAGACAGAATTACATTTGCATATAGGGAAAATGAAAGTTCTGTGTCTGGATGAAGTCAACAATTTGGATACACTTCTGCTCCAAGGAATCTCAGTATGGTCACTAAACATCTCCAAAGCATCTAACTTCTCTTTCAAGGATGTGATATCTAGCATATTCACTTATTTCTTAATCCCCATCTTAAAATTAACCACCTATTGCTCCTATTCTAAATTATCTATGCACTGATCCCTAAATATACCTTTCAAATTTTATGTTACCTTTTCAATACATACCATGATATCATCCTCAAGCATATCAACTCTAGCAAGCAGATTATTATTGTTAGATTTTTGGTATGTCACCTAGCCATGTGTCTCCTGCTTTTGTCTATTATTTTGCCTTTGACCATAGCCAAAATGTAGGTTCTTTATAACGTTAATTTTTTGCTAACTTGGTGGTATATAATAAGAACTCAATGGATTTGTGTAAGTTGCTATTTATTGGTTACACAATTTTACTTTCTCTGTGAATCATTAAATTTTTTATAATATTAAAATAAGGAAACAGAATATTGTTAATGCAGTGTATTCAAAATAACATCAAGGATGTTGTTACTAAGAACCAATGTTATATCACTGCATAAATAGGCCCTACCCTTCTCTGAATACACACTTACTAGCTTGTTTACTCATATAAATCCAAGGCAATAAATAATTTAAAATAAACATATTAAGATACATGTTATTATTATGCTGGAAAAAGGAAGTTTACTATATTTATTGCTTATTTTTCTAATACATGTTTATTAAAAAACATAATTTCTTAGAAAGTTGAAAGGATGTAAGAATTTCTCATTTGTTAATATATGACTAAGAATTGTAATAAGGCAAGGAATTAGCTTTTAGTAAAACTGTTTATCTTAGCAATATTTAACTTACAATTGTGTAAATATATTATTGTATAGAATATTTTTAAATTTGAGAATGTACATTTTATAAAGGCAGTCATTGATAAATCAAAGGAAGTTTTAAAAATGAGCAAATTGTGGAATTCTTACCACTGAATGACCATACTTAGTGATCTATTAAAACCTAAGTGCTTTTGAGCCTTCGACACCTCCTTTGCCAGAATCTGGCTGTGTCTCCCAGTACAATTGAGTTTTGAGCAGTGACTAGTAGAGTTAGTAGTCAAGGAGAAAGTCGTATCTGATCCTTTTTATTTTAATTTATTTATTCTGAAGATATCAAATAAAAATTTTATTTTTTATAGACTTTTAAATGTATTATTTCTTTGTTCATTCATTTTATATCCTGGCCTCCATTTCCCCTTTCTCTACTCCAAGTTCCTTTTCCTACCCTTTTTCTGCTCTCCTCCATCCACTCCTCTCATGTTTCTATCCAGAAAATAGTAAGTGTCTCATGGATGCCAAAAAAAACATGGCATATCAAGTTATAGTAAGACTATGCGCAGTATAAGGAATAGGATCTCAAAAGCCATCAAAAGACTGAGAGACAGTCAGCCTCTGCTTCCACTGTTAGGAATTGCACAGAAAGACTAAGCTACATAAATGAGATATATATATGAGAGTATCTAGGTCAGTGTCAAGCAGATTTTTAGGTGGTTCAGTCTGTGTAAGCCCCTATGAGCCCAAGTTAGTAGATTCTGTGGGCTTTCTTGTGTTGTCTTTGACCCTTCTGGCTCCCATAATCCTTAATAGAGTAATCTTCAGTAGAATTCTCTGAGCTTGGGTTAATATTTGACTGTGGGTCTCCACATCTGTTTCCATTAGCTGCTGGATGAAGGCTCTGTTGACTATTTGGCTAGGTACCAATCTACAGTATAGCAGAATATAGTTAAGCATTGTGACATTGACTTTTTTCCCTCAGTAGTATTTGATTCTACCTGACCCTGAAATGACCCCCTTTCCAGTTCTCTCTTTCAGTACTGATCCCTCATCCTACCCATCTTTACTGGCCTCCTAGTCCACCCATGGAATCTTTTTATTTCCACTTCCCGGGGAATTCCAAGTGTCCTTTTTGAGCCCTCTTCATTTATTTTAGAATATTTAAGAACTTTATACTCTTTTTTGAGTATAAAGTCTTAACTAGCACAATATCCTCACTTTGCCAACAGTGTTATTTGGCAAGATCCCTATGTTAGTGCAATGATTCCATCCAGAAAAGTTTTTCTTTTTATTAATTATGTTTTCATTTATTTTACATCCCAACCACAGTCCCATATTCTCTCCTTCTGTTCCCTCCTCCTGCCTCTTCCTGCCTCCCCCTACCCTTCTCCTTTGAGGTATCTGTGAAAGGGATGCAAAGGAAATCCACTTTCTAAACCTCCTTTCACAAAGAAACCCAAGGGATTGTAGTGTAGGAGGTCCTTCTGTCTATGTGTTGCTTTTATTGGTTAATGAATAAAGAACTGCTTTGAGCCTTTGGCAGGAAAGAACAGAACTAGCAGAAGCTAGGCTGTATGCTGGGATGAAGAAGGGCAGAGTCAGAGAAAAGTGATGGAGCCCACTGGAGACAGATGTTGGATACTTTAGCTGGTAAGTCACAGCCACGTTGCAATACACAGATTAACAGAAATGGGTTAAAAGAATAGCCAATAAGAAGTTAGATCTAATGGCCCAATCAGTGATTTAATTAATACAATTGTGTGTGATTATTTTAGGTCTAAGATAGCCTGGTGGCCAGACTGCTAGGAAGAACAAGCGGTTTCCTTCTCCTACAGGATGGTATGCCTGCCTTGGCAGTCCTTGAATTTCTCCCTGTCCTCAGTATGGTGGAAGGAAGCAAAGGCAAAGTCATAGGAGGGAAGAGAGAGTCAGTTAGTGCATCACACCGAGGTAGTTGCCAAGGAGTGCCGTCTAGTGAGGGATAGCTATAATGAGTTCTCTGTGAAATGAAGTGTATGTTTTCAATATTGAGATTTCTGGCCTTATTTCTGCACTACCACAGTGTAGTAGCTCACTTTTGGTGCTTCATAGTCAAAAGATAAAGTAGGAATGTGCCAAACAGGTCACCCCAGATAGGTAACCCCCACAGAGCTAGATTAAGAGCAAGGGCTGATTTTAGGACCTCTGTCTCCTTTTCAAGACCAGCTCTGTCATTTTGTTCCTGGACGTACGTGGTGTCACTTCCAACAACAAAGCAGTGCAATTTAAAACCTTGCTTAATCATGAACTGGAGAATATATCTTGTTTAAGTAAAATATAACATGACAGACACACATACATATTGTTTTGAAAATATTTTATAATAAAGTTTTCATAAGAGAAAAGAAAATATAATTATATATTCTTTATTTATACACATGTAATATAATATCATGTGTTCTGAATTTGATCTTAAAAATGACAGAAAAAATTGGAAATCAAACATCCTTATGTGTCATGTGGTTTTCTTTGATAAGTAATAACAAAAATATTTAAAATTTGTTTCCTACATTTCACATACATTTAAAAATTTCTTGGTAGTTTTAATTCCAAAGATATGTGTTATATAGGAGACAGAAACAACTAATATCTATCTCTTTATTTCTAGGGACTGCAGAGACCACTCACCACATGGCATACGTAGTTCTACTTGGTTCAAAAAGCTGTGACTATAGGTGCCTTAGTGGTTAACAGTATCTGTTTGTAGTTTTTTACAGAAAATTCATAACTATTTTTCTATATGTCACCTTACTGAGTCTTGATGCATGTCATAACTAACTTCATAAAAATAATATTTTGCTTACTTTTTGAAAAAAATGCATAAAATGTATTTTGATCTTACTTAAAGAATCAAATCAGCTCTCTCAAGCTCCCCTAAATGTGCCTTTGTTTAACCAAAAATGGATTGCCATTAGCTTAACATAGTTAATATATTCTGCATGACTTTACTTTAAATTTTATTATTATATAATATATAATATTGAGATTTTTAACTTTCTACATTATTTGGAACATTACTTCACCATTTAGCAACATTCAAGAAAGTCTGAATTCTTATACAAGACATCATGGACAACTTTTAGTGCTGACAAACTATCTCAGGCAAGAGCTATACAGCAAATCAGTCAAAACTAATCCAAGGTTCATTAACTACTTAATCTGCAGAAGCAGCTTTCCCATGTCTGCATTTCACAGAAAATGGCTGCAGCTACCCTTTGCGTTCTCAGTGTCTCATTCCGAAACTGCAGAAGAGTACAACATCATTCTAATATAAGGCAAAAATGTTTCTTAGGAGATATTATGCTATATTGTTTTATGTTTTGATAATAAGGATTGTTTTCAATAATATGAGCTTTTATAATTTGTTGAAAAATATTAGTTATTCAACTAAAGCATTAGTATTAAATGACAGAGATGAACTTTTGGTATGGGAAGTCCTTCTGGCTATGTGTTGCTTTTATTGGTTAATGAATGAAGAAACTGCTTTGGCCTGTGATAGGATAGGATAGAGCTAGCAGGGGAAAACTAAATTGAATGCTTGGAGAAAGAAGGAGGAGTCAGACAGAAGACATGTAGCCCCACCAGAGATAGACGCCTGGATGGCGTCTTGCCAATAAGCCACAATCATGTAGCAATACACAGATTAATAGAAATGCGTTACTTTAAAATATAAGTTAGCCAATAAGAAGTTAGAGCTAATAGGCCAAGCATTACTTTAATTAATACAGTTTCTGTGTGGTTATTTTGAATCTGAGCAGCTGGGAACAAACAAGTCTCCAACAAACTTTTATCTTTAAAACTTATTCATAACAATTTGGGAGGTTTTGTGAATTATTTCTTAGCTATTTGAATGAATGGAACCCTGAAATAAAAGGATGACAACCCTTGGCATCATCTTTGCCTTTAGAATTGCACTACTATTATTAATTCACGCCTATGTTCAAGAATTAGTACTTTAACATAAATTATGTCTTTAAGTGGTGTGCTTTGTAGTTTGTTTAGCCATGATCAGGCTCAAGATTTACTCAGTCATATGTTCTTATCTTTATGAGGTTTTGGGTAAATATAAAGATTTTTAAAAATAATATTTTATTAATTCCATGAGAATTTCATAAAATATATATGATCATATTACTCACAACTTCTGTGATCTCTTCCCAAATTCAGCCCTTGCTTCCTACCATATTCCACTTTTTTGGGGAGGACACTATCTTACAGAAGACTCTGTGTCTTGGACTTTGGCAATATTTCTGTCCTCTCTTCTCTGCTTATTTTTTATAAGCCTTAGGTGCAGAGATTTTGCTGTGTATGGGTTATTTGAGGAGAATACCCTATGGTCATTTATTACCTGCGTTTTGGCTTGCTATGCTTTAGGGAAGGGTCTCTGCTTCCAAAAGAAACTTCTTATGTGAGCAGTGGGAGCTACACTTACATATGGATAGAAGTATTTATAATGTAATTAAAAATTATACTATTTTAGGCCAGGTAGCAGTGTGCGTGCTTTTAATCTCAACACTTATGAGACAGAGGTAGGCAGATTTCTATGAGTTTGAGGCCAACCTAGTCTACATAGAGTGTTCCTGGACAACCAGAGCTATGCAGAGAAATTCTGTCTTGAAAAAAAAAAAACAAAATAAAACACAAAACAAATAACAATAGTAGGTTCTCAAGTTTTAATTTTATTATTTTATTAGCTGAAATAGAAATGTTTGGTTTCTTCTCTAAAATTTTTCTTTTGACTTTTTTCTTAGCAATAATTTATTTATTTATAAGCTTTGACACTTTCTATTGATTGTCTGTTAACTGTATGTCTGGTTTTCTCTTCTCTATGTAAGAATTTAATGTGAGAAGACATAGATTCTGATTTGTTTCTTTAGATGCCTGTCATATTTTAACTGTTAGAAAGTTGCTAAAATGATGGCCATCCATGAGATATGAGTTGTAGACAGAATTGTTCATCAGGACCGCTGACTGCTTAATAAATGACTCAGAGTCTTATTAATTATGAATGCTTGGCCAATAGCATAGGATTGTTTCTAACTATCTCTTATAACATAAATAGACCCATTTCTATTAATTTATGTACTGCCACATGGCTCAAGACTCTTCCCTCATATTCTGCAAGTCCTAATCCCTGTGCATCAGATTGGTGACTCTACCCTTCTTTCCAGCATTCTCTTAGTTGATTTCTCCATCTAACTTCTTGCCTAGTTATTGGCCAGTTATTTTTTATCAAGCCTATGAGAGCAACACATCTTTGCAGTATACAGAAATATTGTTCCACAACAATTAGTAGTGAGGTGGTTAGAGTTTAGGACACAAACTCATGCTTTTCCATGCCTCCTGTAGTTATAGTAAAATAGCATGTGTGCTGTATTTAATACTTAGTATATTTATTTAGAAAGTGAGTTTATTAATCCTTGATATATAAATACCCTGTTAAAATTGAAATACTTTATATAGTGTATTGTATTACCTTATATGAACTATACAATGACAATTTTATTGCTTCTTATTGGTTCTTATGAGAACATGTCCCATTTGCTACTTCTGTCTGGTATTATTATATTTTTGGAGTATATTGAGACTATAATAGACTTCATTGACTTAATGCATATGATCATTCCTTTGTGCTGAACATGTATGCATTATTTTATGTCAAATAAATATGCAAAATTAAATTAGATTAATGTTAACCTACCTTCACAATGTTAAGAAGTTAAAAGTTTTATCTTATGTATATACTAAGAATATATATAATTAATTTAAGTGTTTATTAATTTCAAAAGTCTATATTGATGAATTTCAATTGACTGGACTTTTGTTACAATAATATTCCTACTATTTTCAATTCTATCTTCCATGTATATTAATTGTTTTCTCTGTGGTTTAAGAATGGTCATCCTGAGATTGTTTTGTTTTTGAAATTTACAAAGGGTACAGCATAAACCTAGTTGTTCAGTAAAAACATATTTCACCAAATAGGTTCCTATTTAAAACTACATGTAGGAACTGATTGCTTGAATAAATGAATTTTTGCTTTGAATCTGTGTCTAAATAAGGTCTTTAACTTATTAAACTAAATTGTAGCTTGAATTATAAAACTATTATTTGACTGTTGCAAATTTTCACTGTATACCTTCCACAAATGCTGTGTCAAAGAAAAAAACATTGGAATAATCTGATTGTATCTATTATACAAAGTGTATACTGAAGACCTATATAGTGTATTGTGTTTACTCTATTGTGATTTTATTGATAAAGAAGATAAAAAAGTAAGTGCTCAGATTTACTTTTGGACCTTTACGTTTCCAAGCAAAATTGTTGTCATGGTTTGTGCCTAGAATAGCTATCACGTTTGCATGTGTTTACAATTTGGACCATGTTACACTAGCCTCTTTTCCTAATATTTCTTCTAGTTCTAAAGCCAAGAGCTTTGATTCACCAGGTTTTCCCACTACTATGTGCCATCACAAGAGTAAACAGTAGCCTTCATCAACCTTAAAGCAGATTACCTAAAATTTATGAGCTAATCATCATGTTTCTCTTTATGGTAGGGTGGGTTAATTCAGGGACTCACTACAGTCCTAGAAAACTAAAACAACAGAGAACTGGAGTTCCCCAAACCCATACACAGTAGGTATTACCAATATAACTAAAGTTAGCTAATGAACTACAACCATACTAGCACAGAAAATAGACTTCCAAAATCATGATCATCCATATAGGAATTCTTTTTCAGGAAATCTACTATCTTTTAAGACACATGGTAAGTTCTAGTGATTTTGATCAAAATTCCCATTCCTTTGAATAAAGGATCAAAGCTTTCAACGAATCAGTATGTGTTTTGTTTACAACCATTAAAGTTTAGGTTATTATTTGGAGATATTTTCAGCCAAGTTACATAAACATGACTTTATTAATGCCTATCATAACCTTTTGGCTTTGGGCTCATGTATGTTTTTTACTTCCAAAGGTTTCATTACTCTACCAGAGCCACATAGAAGTAGGCTATAAACTTTAGGCAGAGGCCTAAAGCATTTTGACAAGGAAGAATGTGAGTTTCAAAAGCCCTTTGTATTTCATAGGTGTATTGCTCTTTCATACTTCAATTTATAACTGATAAATTATATCAAGATAAAACAATTTATCTGGGTGAGGCAGTGATAACCAATAATTCCTACATTCTGGAAGGGGACTGCAAAAATTTCCGGTCTATTCAGGCCTGCACAATTCAGTTCAGAAACAGCTTGAGGTGCACTGCAAGATCCTAAATTAGAACATCAAGAACTAAAAATGTAACTTAGTGACACACTAAATGGCTTAGCAGGACTCCAAGTTTGATACACAGCATCCGCACTTCCCTATTGTCTATTAGTCTACACTAATATTATATATTGTAAAAACCAATTAGCATACACTGAATTGTGTTTTTATTTTTCTTTATTGCAAGACACAGGTCTCACTTCCTTGGGCTTTGAAGATATTGTGATTTTTTAACATATTTAAAATCCTTGGCCACTCAAAATATGGCAAGTTAATTAGAACAACTGGTTTTCAGTCGTTTAAGTGGCCATTCACATTTTTTTAATAAAATAGTTGAATAAAGATATGAATTTACTGTTTTTCTAATTTGGAACATCTAGCAAATTAATTAAATGTTTGTTTGCCTACCATGAGTAATGTTTTCCAGTTGCTTACATGTAAATTTTGAATATGAATTTTATTCAGTTTCCTTATTAAAGCATTCTGAAAAACAATTAGATGGCAAACATATAGTATGTGTTTTTTTCTATTTGGATAAACATTTATAAAACATAGAAGAAACTCTCACTTTGCTGAATGGGTATATTTCTGAAGAGTTACCTATAAATCAAAGCTCTGTGTATTAAAATTGATTTTCTCTTTGGCTTTCATTATGAACTGAGATATGTCTGCTTACATTCTCCTCTAGAGAATACCAAGTACACTGGTCCCAAAATGTGACAGGATGTCTAAAACTACTGGGAAATGCACAGTAACTCAAGAAAATATTCAAATAGAACTTTAGTATTATTTTAAATCATCATCCACAAGTTATATTTAAATAGTGATTTCTAGTATTTTACATCTAAATAATTAGAGAGTTAAAAACTGTGTCTTAAAAATCACGAAAAAAATCTGAAAAAAAAATTCCTTGCTCAGACTTACTTTTGAACCGAAATCAGAAAAACTAATGTGTTTGGTTCCAATAACTGTTTAACCAGTGAGATGAGGCATACTGAAATAAATGGGGATTTTAAGGGAGGTTCTGAAAAACAGTACAAGTAAACAACAGTGGTGCTTTCATGGGGTAACTATGATCAGTGGCATGTAATAACCTGTGTCTTGACAAGAGAGGACTTAGGTGATGATTAGCATTATTGAATTAGACTGAACACTACCAAGGAGCATGGAAAAGCACATGCTGTGTGTGTCTGTTCTGGTGCTTAGAGAAGGATAAGGGAGAAGTCCCATTCTGAAAGGATAGGTTAGGAAGCTGTAGGTTAAGAAAATATGGAATAAATGGAGAAAATGAGGCAGAACAAGCGTATTCCTTCCCATCCTGGACACTATGTGATGAACTCCTTTCTCTTGATAAGCTCTGTTGATCACAGCACACTGAAACTTCTCAAACTATTATTCCAAATAAATTATTTTCCCCTTAAATCTTCCAGTGTAGGTTTGTTTTCACAGGGACTAAAATGGCACAGAAAGAAGTTCAGACACAACTGTGGTCCACTTGCAGCTCATTCTTAATTTTGTCGATCACTGACAGTGTGATTGGAGACACAACTTCGTTATAAGGGAAAGAATAAAAAGAAAGGGAAAACAGCATTTAGGCACTTGTAGGATGGCCTTTAGTAAGTGAAAGGAGTTCTTTTCACCAGTAATTGAGAAAACAAGTGCCTCCCAGATGAGGCCAATTTGCTAGGATGTGAGTACTGCAACTCCAGAGTGCGGGATCAATACTCCTGTTTCCCCAGTGTTTTATTTTCAGAGGAATTAATATATGATCACGACATTTACATCATTTCATGTTCCCATTCAGTTTCTACCATGTCTCCTGGGACTCCTTGACCTTTTATTTTTATTATTGTTCTATCTATCTATCTATCTATCTATCTATCTATCTATCTATCTATCTATCTATCTATCTAATCTATCTATCTTCTATCATTTATCTAACTATCTTGATTTATCCATCTATATTTATAAAAGCAATCTGCTGAGTTCATTTATTGTTATTCGTGTGTGTGTGTGTGTGTGTGTGTGTGTGTGTGTGTGTGTGTGTGTGTGTGTTTAAAGCTGACATTTGGGATAACCCATCAAGGTGCTCATCCCTGAAGAAAGCTCTTCTCCCTTGACAGTCATTAATTGCCTATGGTTTTCACCTTCCAGAGGTGAAACGTCATGGTATTTCTCTCCTCCACATCAGCATGCCAATTAGTGTCATTTTAAAGCTTTTATTCAGGAAATCATACTGTTGATACTTCATGGTGTAGTTCTCTGCTGTTGTAGAAGACACCGACTTTCTGCAAATACCCTGGTCCTCTTGCTCTTACAACCTTTCTGTCCTATCTTCCATGATGTTTCCTGAACTTTGGATGATGAGGTGATGCTTTCTATGATAGTGTTTGCTAAAAAAGAAACTTCTATTGTGAAAAGTGAGAGATAACTTAATCTGGGAATAAGTCTTTAGAACAAAGCTAGAATTTACACAGGTTTAGGAAAGTGGTAAGGAATGGATTCATCTCTTCTTTTCATGGCCTCACCAGTCACTGGTAGTGGGCTAGTTACAGTACATGGCATTAATACCTTCTTATTAAATGGACCTTAAGTCCATGTATGTAGATTATCACCAGGATGTAATTTTCAGTATCCTGTCATTATGTTCATTCTTTTGGATTTTAGGAATTGCACATAGTTAGGGTTATTGATTGCTTTACTCCTTTGAAAGTTATTTTTATTTTGTATAAAAAGCACTTTTATTTACTTCCTGGTAACGCTAGCAATTTGTATTCATCAGTTGTTACCTGAAGTGGAAGTATATTTAAAAAATATCGCTAATATATTTCATATTTCTTAATGATACATCTGTTTAACTTAGTACCTGTGATTATCTCAGCATCCTAAGGCAAATAATTTTTTTGTTGTTGCTGTTGCTCATTCTTAAGCTAACAAACACTGTTGGAGGCTCTTCTTCAGACTTCATCACAAATGGTCCAGTTTGCATTAGAGCCTTCCAGTACTATAAAATGTAGTCCACAGGAAGGAGGCCCTCAGGAATGTTCTAGCTCTAGTCTTCCATGTACTGTGTCAGAACGTTGTGGTGTCTTTAGCAATAGAGTCCTATCTTCATTTATTGGAAGGCAGCCAAGGGTGATGGTGATGATCTACATTGGTTTTGGATTCTCTTAGACTTTAATGGACAACAACAGAAGGAACATTTGGTTTTTTGTTAGAAGGTCTATAGACTTTGGGGAGAACATTGTCATCCAAGGTGGCTTAACTAAATTGAGTCTGTGCTTCAAATTAAGTACAGAAAACACATCTAATGAAATTCAAAGAAAAAAGCAAATAAAATATTTAACAAATAAAATATTAGAAAGCTTGAATTAAGTTTTATGAAAATGGCCTATAAGTATTAATTTCTATGCATTGAGATTTATTAAAGCTGACCTATACTGCTATTGTTAATTTGGCTTTTTGGAAATGGTGTTATGCACCCAATAATTTCTTACTTTCCTAGGTGCAAATCTCTCTTTAAAAAGCATTGCATATTTTTGTTCAGGAATCTTTATATATTTTTATTTTAATTGTTAGAAATAATGAGAAAAATGTGTTTAATTGTTTAGTATTTTAACTGTTTGGTTACTAGTCGCAACATATTTAGGATGAGAGTAAACATTAAAGTACATGTTGAAAATACCTTAATATAACAGATACAACTTGCTTAGTTCCTACTGTAGAGAGTAGGAAGTGATTAAAGATAGTAAATCACTTGTAAGATATAGGACTGAGAGGAAACTGGGGTGTATTTGCATCCTTTCCATGGTAGAGGGGAATGGGAATCACTGAGCATGACATTGAAGGATGCTAAACCTAATGGGAATTCAAAATGACACAAACCAAAATAGGTAAAATTCCTCAACTTTCCTATTATGGTAACTGGCCCCCTTTCCCTTTACTTTGACTGCTTGGAGTAGGCTTTCTGGCTTATTCTAGATTTCTACTCTCTTCTATACAGAAAAGGAACACATATCATAGTTATTATATTTTGCAGAGGTTGTGAGTAATGGATTAATTGATTTATTTTTTATGGCTCATGATTACAACATGTTTATTAGAAGATGAGAATTTTTATTATATAGAATATAATTGCATGATTTCCTCATTCTCTGTTCTCCCTTTCCTTTCTCGTGTTTGCAACTCCCCTGTCTCCCTCCCAAATCCTTCTTGAATTATTTTTGCCACCTACATAAATTAAATGAGCAACCAAAAAGTACAACATGCTGAGTCTATTCAATGAGAAAATTAAATGTTTTTACACCAAAATAAATATTCATTAAGTTGTAATAATAATACAAATATTAAGTTCACAACTTATTTGCACACTTCAGGGATGAAACAAAATCATGATTATGCTTTTGCTGAGAGCAAACATTTGACTAAAATACCTTATATTTTATTTGCTTGCTTATTTTGTTTTGTTTGTTTGAGACAGTGTCACATTATAAATATTTGACCAGTCTGGAATTCATCATGTAGACTTGTTTGTTCTTGAATTCACAGAGGCTTCATTCTGCCTCTCAAGTGTTATCAATAAATCTATGTAGGGTTATACTTTATCTTAAAAATATTATATTGTCTGTCCTGTTCCTCCTGTTTTCTTCCTACCTCCCCCTTTCTCCTACCCCTTCCCTTCCTCCCTCATTCTTCCCCATCCCCACATTTTCAATTCTCTTAGGAGATTTTGTCTAATTCCCCTTCTCAGATGGATCCATGTATATTTCTCTTATGGTTCTCCTTGTTACCTAGCTTCTGTGGGGTGGTGGTTATTCCTGGGTACTGGTTATCCTTTGCTTTATATCTATTAACCACTTATGAGTGAGTACTTACTGTGTTTGTCTTTCTGGGTCTGGATTACTTCACTCATGATGGATTTTTCTAGTTTCATCCATTTTCATGCAAATTTCAAGATGTCATTGATTTTTACCACTGAGTAGAACTCCATTTTATAAATGTACCAGGTTTTCTTTATCCATTCTTTGGTTGAGGGGCATCTAGGTTGTTTCTAGGTTCTGGCTATTACAAATAATACTGCTATGAACATAGTTGACCAAATGTCCTTGTAGTGTGATTGAGCATATTTGGGTATATACCCAAGAGTGGTATTGCTGAGTTTTGAGGTAGGTTGATTCCCAGTTTTCTGAGAAACCACCATACTGATTTCCAAAGTTACTGTACAAGTTTTCACTCCCACCAGCAATAGAGGAGTGTTCCCTTTACCCTGTATCCTCTCCAGCTTAAGCTATCATCAGTGTTTGTTTGTTTGTTTGAATTGTATTTTAGCCATTCTGATACTTTTTAGTCTTTAGACTTTTTATCTTAGGACCAGG
The DNA here is from genome assembly GCF_000317375.1 of Microtus ochrogaster. Lineage (NCBI taxonomy): Eukaryota > Metazoa > Chordata > Mammalia > Rodentia > Cricetidae > Microtus > Microtus ochrogaster. The sequence goes on from NC_022027.1 coordinate 13,751,740, forward strand.
GCATATTTCTTTCACTGGATCTGTTTCTAGGTACAAAGTGTCTTTCTTTGGTACTGGTTTCAGAGTCAGAGCATGTTTCTTTCCCTGGCTCAGGTCTTAGGTTAAGGGTCTGTTTCTTTCACTGGATCTGGGTTCTGAATCAAGGTGCTCAGTGACTGGTTGGCTTCATGCTCCAGTGTTCCTTTTACCCTACAATGACTACCTTAATTGCCATCATAGAACCTTCATACAGCAACTGATGGAAGCAGATGCAGAGATCTACAGCAGAGCACCAGACTAAGCTCCCAAAGTTCAGTCGAAGAGAAGAAAGAGTGATAATATGAGCAAAGTGGTCAAGACCACGATGGGGAATATCCACTGAAGCAGCTTACCTGAGCTATTGAGAGCTCACTGACTCCATATTGACAGTGGGGGAACCATCATAGGACCAAACTAGACCGTCTGAATGTGAGTGACAGTTGTATGACTTGGGCAGTCTGTGGATCCACTGACATTAGGCCTGGATTTATCCTTAGTACTTGAGCTGATTTTTGGAGCCCCTTATTTTTGGAGAGATATTTTTCTCAGCCTAAATATAGGGCGGAGGACCTTGGTCCTGCCTCAAAGTGATATGCTAGACTTTGTTGGCTCCCCATGGGAAGCCTTACCCTCTCCGAGGAGCAGATAAGAGTGAAATGGGGCCGTAATACAAGTGCTTCCTGTCCTGGATAGAGCAACTTCTGCTATAGTGTCTTCCCTGGTGTCCTTTCCTGGTCTCACATCACAAGTCAAAACAAACCTCTTTACCCTTCAGTAGCTTTTGTCATGTGCTTTATCTCAGCAGCAGGTGGAGGGAACTGAAGTAGAAGCTGTCCAATGTGTGACTATGAGAAGCTTACGTAGCTCATGATTTTGGATGCTCAAGGTATAAAGCTGAACAGCACATTAATAGAAGGTGCTGTGAGGTTTTGTGATTCCATCACAACTTGGTGGCCGGTACCTGTGAAAGGAAAAGAGAAATCACACATCGAGGCAAGAAGACTTTTGGGAGTCATTGACTGGTTTGAGGACTCTAGATTATGCTACAGTATCGATGCTGGGCCCTCACTAGAACTCAACCTGGCTATCCTGCTGTTGACCTGTGTTGTGGAAATCCTGCAGCTTTGGATCCGCAGAAATGGTCCATTCACATGCTCCAGCAGATCACAGATGGCATGGAGCACAGATGGGCCAACCCATCATCGTGGTTCTGTGCCTGGGTAGTTGCAGGTTTGGTCAGCCTGCCAGCGTTTCCTTGTATTCACCACTGGAGGTGAGCTCTCCTGCACTGCCTTGAGTAAGGAGCAGAGCCTGCTCTCCTGTTTTCCTGTACCCAGGGTTGGAACTCCCAATCTACACCTTCAAGGTCATTTGCAAATAAAGATATATGGACAAAAGGTCTACTGCATGACTCAATATGTTACACTACAGCTTCCAAGGTGAGATTCTCCCCCCCACCCTTTTTTTGTTCTTAAATTTTATTGGGGGAGGGAAGGCTGCAAGGGCAAAGGGCAGATATGCAGACACAGGAAATGAATGGAATCAAGATGCATAATGTGAAAGACACAAAGAATGAAAAAGAAAAGAAAGACTTTGGGGGTGATTCTGGCTACATTCTCATAGAAACTCAGTCTTCCACAGATGACTCTGGGAGATTGGTTATCATTTCTGACGGTGGAGGCTCCCTGAGAAAATGAGTACAACGAGGAACACAATCAAGGAATCTAAAAGAGAGAACCCTCCCAACATTTAGTAACTTTTCTAGAAGTGCGTTTATTGAAATATATGCCATGTATCTTACAGTTCCCTCATCTGAGGAATACAAACAATTGGTATTTTGTAGAAATGAAGCTCTGTCACAGTCAAACTGTAGAACAGGTATAAAGCTCATAGTGAAAGTCATAACAGATGGGGTAATAAAGACTATGTTTTTCTCCTCAAAGCAGAGCACCAGACTCGGGTCTGAACTAGTTTCGTCAAATATCTGCTTCCTGTCATAATTTGTTTCCAACCCCCAACTATCAGGTTCAGATCCACAACTCTTTAGATATTTTCTTTTCTCCTCTTTCTTTCTTTTTTTTTCTTTTTCTTTTTAAAGATAACATTATTTCCTGCTATTGAATTACTTGCTAAAGATGCTACTCAAGGAAATCTGGGAGGATATTTGGTTCCTTATTGTACTTTTGAGAGCAGTTATTGGACCCTTTGGTGGGGCAGCACTCCAATCTCTATTTGGAGGAATTACCTTATAACAGACCCCTATTCTTGTATCCTATCAACTTATTTACTCCCTAGATGGTAATTGATTTTGGTAGACCAGTGCTTCCCAAACTTTAGAGTCACTTAGGGAGGTTTTAGGTAGATCATTGCTTGGACACCATCTTTAGAGATTCTCTCCAAATGGGACTTGGGTACATCTTAAACAATCAATGTATAACACCATTTCAGGTGATTCCAAATGCAAGGCACATATAAAGATTATTGCTATAATGTATGTGCATATGCAGAAATCAAATGAAAAGCCTTTTTAGCAAATAATTTTCTAATTATATGCAAAGCAATATAAATGTCCTTAGAGAGATTTTCTAATGGGCCAGGGAGACTATTTCATGGGTTAAGGATTTAACAGCTTGGCCTGACAACCTGAAATCAATTCCTGGTGCCGATATGTTGGAGGAAGAGGGCTGACTTGTGTAAACTAGTTCTTTGATTTTGCAACTGCGCTGTGGTCTTGAACACACACACATACACGCACACACATACAAAGACAGAAAAGCAAGGTTTAAGTTATTTTTCTTTTTGTAAAACATTTCAGAAGTTATACAGTAAAATAGTTGACCATGTCTTTATAATTAGTTTAGCTTATAAAAAAATATTTTAACCAGCAAATTGGAGGTTTTCATCATAATTTTCTTGCCTAGTTTGGCTGCTTAATATTATTATAATAATTTGAACTGATAAATGCCATGTAGTGGATTTCAAATGTATTTTAATAAATAAAGACTGCCTGAGGATCTGAGAGTAAAACAGTCCCACTACTTAGTTTTATAGACCAGATTATGGAAACACACAATTTTAACCTCAGTAGCCATAATGACAAACACCTTTAATCCCAGCAGCCACACTAGTTGCCATAGAAACTGCGTGGTTCATGCCTTTAATCTCAGTGATGCATGCCTATAATCTCTAGAGAGGATTATAAAATGGGGGAAACAGTTCTCAGTCACGCAGTTTCCTTCTGAGATTCCCAGGAGGTAGAATTGCCTTTTCAGACTAAGTTTGAGGGTAAGAGCCAGTTGCTGGCTGTTCTGTCTTTTTTTTTTCAGATCTTCAGGTTGAACCCCAATTTATTATCCTGAGTTTTTATTAATAGTGCTATGTCAAGTGGATATCAGATGGACATTTAAATTAGCCCATTTCAAGCCGTTAATATTTTGCTAAGGAAAGATCACATGGTATTTTTTTAAAGTCAAAATATGGAGAAACATCTGAAAAAATTTAAAATGTATCAACACATTTACTAATAAAAATGTTTTTAAAACATAGTGATAGCCAACTGACTTAATCCTAGAAATAGATAAGAGTGATACCCCATCTACTCCTGGAAGACATTATATGTCTACTTCTTACATCTATTAATAGTAGAACAATATGAGCAAACAGGAAGCATAATGGAACAAATAAGAATGGCTGACAACATAGAGTTTTGACACCATGGTAAGTAAGGCACAATACCAAATTATGAATCCAGAATATTTATAACAATTTTATTGTATTCATAAATTTACCACTCATTGCTGAGAGACAAAATTCTGTTAAACTCTTCTATAAAACATTTTCACAGCCTCATTCAACAGAAAACAAGAGCAACTTCACAGTACAGACTTAAGGTAAATCAAGGGTTATTATGCAGCACAATCACATCTTTGTTGGAAAAAATTTTACCTACAGTATGAGTCATAAACCTAAGAAAATATTCACATCAGAAAGAGACCAAAAGAAAAGAAAAAAATGAATTTAACTGAGAGAACATCAAATATTAGCTGAAAGAAAAAATATGGTAGGGGAAAATTAAGCTATATTAATTTTTAGGCAGGGCTAAATCCCAATGAACTTTATTTCTTATTTTTAATTATAAAGATCAAATCCATTATTGAGGAATACAAATATCAATGAAATTATATAACAGAAACTCATTATTTCTGCCTTTAAGTGTGCCTGTGCTAATATGGCCCTGTGCTAATTCCCTGAGCTTTTTTCCTTTCTCTTTTCCAAATCACACACACTTTATGAAGCTTCCTTTGTGTTTTCACAATGATTGAAATCCATGGTTTATTACAATGAATATTTTATTCTAAGCAAAATAAACTTTGAAGAAATTAAGAATGTTGATCTTCTAATTTAGACACATATTCAGCTTTGTTGGATGTCACTCTTCTCAGCTGCTATAGAGATCTGGAAGATTCCACCTGGCCACCATCAATCTCCCTTCAGATCCCACTGTGGTCACAGGGGGTGTTGTCGTTTTGCCTCTAGGTATTTCTTACAAAAGTGTGGAGGGTATATTTGGCTCCTCAGGTAAATATTTAAATCTCAAAAGCAGAGAGAGCTTAAACATAACTGTGGCCTGATATATAACATTGGATTATTAAAATTAGATGGGAAAACAACTCAAATCAAAGCATTAAAAATATCAATCTGAGGAGAGCTCAGATGCAGATGTAGTCTTCTATTTTCATCTTCACAGTAGTCATAAAAATAAGGCATTAATTTTTCTGGTAACATACAACAAAATGCAACTAATTTTCTGGAGCAGTAGTTAGATGGCTATCAGCTAAAAGTCTGGGTTGAAAACTAATGAGAGTTTGAAACATGATTATAATGTGTCATCAATATAATCAATATACTATGTCATTATAATATATAATCAATACAAGCATTCACTATTGTGGTCATAATTGAATAGGTTACTGGGAGGTGATGGGTATTGTAGATATTGACATCTATATGGAGGAAGCATGTCATTGGTTGTGTACTCTAGGGTAGCATGTTTTCTGCCAGGCCATTCAATCTCTGTGACTTGTCTACTATGAGATGGGCACATTTACTTTAACACCATGAACTCCTTGCCCTCACCAGATACCTTTCAGTCAAAAAACTTGGAGTGATACTTCTGAAACTGTGAGCCCAGACAATCATTATCTATTCAGGTATTTTTTTTTACAGTAATACAAAGATAACTGCCATAACTACTTTAAATATTTAAATGTAAAGTATTTTGAAGTAAGGTCTGCCTTATTTTATCTTAAATGCCCTGGTTCTAAATCAGTCACATTACAAAGATGTACCTGAATTATTGTTAATAATAAGTCAAAAAACCTCATAATACACCTTGAAGATTATAGATATTATATATAATATATTATGCATTATAATCTTCATTTTTTGCAAAAGATAGGAAATGAATACCCTTTTCATCCCTGCTATTGTTGTGGAATATCTCTCTCTCAAGCCTGCATACATTTTAAAAATATATTGTGACCGATTCAGAGGTTTATTTTAGTCTGTTTTTGTCTTTATTGCATATCTGTAATTATTTTCTGGCCAGGAGTACTTTTTAAGAAAATGCTAAGTGGGCATGGCTAGGACTACTGCTGTGTGATGGAGGAAGGTCATTGGTTAATTAAATAAAGAAACTGCTTGCCCTCATAGGTTAGAACATAGGTGGGTGGAGTAAACAGAACAGAATGCTGGGAGAAAGAAGCTGAGTCAAGGAGTCGCCATGATTCTCCCACTCCAGACAGACGCAGGTTAAGATTTTTCCTGGTAAGCCAGCTCGTGGAGCTACACAGATTATTAGAAATGGGTTAGATTGATATGTAAGAGCTAGCCAATAAGAAACCGGAACTAATGGGCCAGGCAGTGTTTCAAAGAATACAGTTTCCGTGTAATTATTTCAGGTAAAGCTAGCCGTGCGGGTGGCCGGGTGCCGGGGACGAGCCTACCACTCTTATTACAACAGCTGTGGTTTGCCTGTTCCACTCTGTCCAACACAGTGGAGGCTTGTTTACCTTGTCTGAGAGCCATGCACATTGTCCCAGCTCCAGAGTCTCAACAGGTCTGTATCGCCATTAAGAGATTTGTATCACGCTGCTCAAGACCCCATTTAAGTGTTTAAACTCCTGAAAGAGCCAGAGCTGTTCATGCTGCTAGCACAAACCAGGAAGGTGTCATTTCAAAACCATGAGGTCTTTTGCTCTTACCACTGTGTCAGGAAACCTTCTCTTAAAAGAATCACACCTCTGCTTGCATCTATCAAACAGAGCCCATTCGAAAAAAAAAGGCTGCTACCAAAAAGCCATGCTTAACTTTGTTCTTTTGTGTCTAGAATTTCTTTCTAACCTCGCTCAGGTTTTGTGTGGTTGTAGTCAATCTCTGTTGGCATGACATTCTGTAGGCAGTGGCTGCTCATTTGTTTTCAGATATCCAAAATAATCACACAGAAACTGTATTAATTAAAACACTGCTTGACCAATCACTTAGGAGTGTTACTATCTTGCTCTTATAGCTTAAATTAGCCCATCTCTATTAATCTGTGCAGCACCACAAATTTGTGGCCTACTGGTAAGGCTCTAGCAGGTTCCTGCAGGCATCATTCTCTTTTGGAGGCTACATGGCATCCCACTGAGTCCACCTGCTTTCTCTCCTATCTCTGCTTGGAATTTCCATCTTGCTCTATTCTGCCCTGCTGGTAGGCCAAAGTAGCTTCTTTATTAACCAATGACAATAAGATATATTCCCATCATACAGAGGGGAATCCCACATCAATAGAAGTTGGAAATTATTATTACTCACTTTGCTCATCTCATGCTCACCAGTTTGTCAGACTCCCAGCTTGTGTAATCATTTATCTTTCTGTCCTTATTTGACACTTGAGTTTATAGACTATGTTTATTACATATTCTAAAGAGCCTCAAATCCAATAATGCTTTGTGAGTATAAAACTTAGATAATTGAAAAGAGGAGAAAAGGAAACATGAGTGAGGCAAGGCACTAACACTGGAAGATGAAGGGAAGGATATACAGAAAGACAGAGAGAGGGATTAGTAATACTAAAGACATTTTAAAAGGCATAAGAATACAAACTATTTCATAATTATTTCTCTATATTTTTATAATCATATAAGTATGTATATATGTATGTAACTATAACTATAGAAGGTATAAATTCAAGGAAGAGTTGGAAGAATATTAGAAGAGTTGTTTGGCTCGGAGACACATGAAATGGACATGATGTAAATGTGGTATCCATGTATGAAGTTATAAAAATACATTAAAATTTTGTTTCCCTCTGCAAGATTTTAGCATTATTTTACTTTCTCAGGAACCACTCTCTGTTACAATCGATGCCATGCATAAGGAGAACTGGCTCCATAGACATTTTGTTTACAGCCCTTATATCTGCCTTCAACTAAAACCTTATATAAATGCAAGTAGTACCGTAAAAAAAATATTCAGGCTTTTAAAATACTCACCTTTTTCATGTTGCTGAGTTGAACTATTTATTCAGGCTATTTATTTAGTAGCATTGTGATGCCTTAGAGACTTAGATGATTTTTATATTTCCTTGAGAAAGTCATGGTTAAAAGCTGCTAGCTGATGGCATTAAGGCAACTATTGTCATTTTGGCAAGAACAATTCCGAAACTAAACCAATAGTGAAGAATTATGCGGAGAAATTAAAACTGGAACATTTAAATAAGGAAGGCTTTGCTATTAATTTCAGTTAAATAAGTTTTATGTTTGCTACATGTGTCTGAATTCCTATTAGTATCTACTGAAAGAAGGGAACTTGGGAAAGGTAAATCATTTGTTTCAGGAAACAGAATGATAATGCACTTGTGAAATCAACATTGGAGCATGATTTCATTTATAATACCCTTTTGTCACAAAGATTATCTTTGACACTTACTAGTTCAGTTGAATTCAAAGGTTTGGACTTGCTTCAGATTTATTCAAAACCTGTTTTACTATGGATCCCAGAAACAGGAGGCACAGATTTACACAGTCACTCTTCAGGTAAAGGGAAGGTCTCAAGGTATAGTGGGCAAAATGTCCTTGTGCACACGGATAAGCACTGGAGAAGCCAGGAAACTTAAGCACTCCGTCCTGTTTCTTTTGCTTGTTTTCCTCCCAGAATACTGGTACAGCATGTAGGATATGTGATTCTTTGCCATCTGTAGAGTCAGGATTCAGCTGAATGCCTTAGAGTATTCTGTTTGTTTATCCCAGATCCCCCGCTCCCACTTTTGAGCACTGCTTCTCAGTCCATAGAACCAATCTTTATGAGAGATGTTACCTGTATATTACAACTGCTTAAGTAACTTCTATCTTATCCTAGAACCGGGCCAAGCTCTGATTACCACGGGCATTATATTTCCCTCAGTTGTTCTCCCTAGTCTCTTAAATTGAGCATTTTTCCAAGTCAATGGAACCTATCTTTATGGAGGAAGCCTTATGTACTTTGTAAAGAATTTCAATATGAACATGTCTTGAATTTGTTGAATGCTAAGGATTGAGTTAAGAGTTATCACAAAACTGTTTCCAAAAATCATGCTCTTCTTAAATGTTTGTCCAACAAACAAACAAAAATCAAGAGGTGTCAGACTCCAGAAGTTTGGCCCAGCACCAGGTAACAAAGTTGGACTGAAGTGCTTCCTTCTTCCTTCACCTGAATTGTTTTCCTGCTAACTGTAATGCTTGCAGGGAACCTGACACCCAGAGGCCAGAAAAAAAGGCATCAGATATCGTGGGACTGGAAATACATATGGTTGTGAGCTTGTAGCACAAATTCTTATTGGTCTTTATAATAAAAATCCGGAGTCAGATACAGGGATTAATGCTGAAAGATCAGAGAAGAGCCAGTCACTAGTTCTTAGTTCTACTGAATCCTCAGACCAAAGGGAACCTCAGACTGAATCCTGAGCCCCTAACTCCTCCTACGTTATAGTCAACTCTCCATTTAGCCATATCACTTCTTGTGTCTACCTCTTCTGGGTTTAAAGGTGTGAGCCACCACCTCTTAACTTTGTTTCTCTTTTAGACTGAGTCAATCTCTCGTAGCCCAGGATGACCTGGAACTAACAGAGATCACTTTTCCTCTGTCTTCAGAGTACTGGGGTTAAAGGTGTGTGCCCCAACTGATAGCACCACTTTCCTAACTTAAACTATGCAATGCTGGACTCATTGACAATCATGGAATCAATGTAAACTCATATAATTACACCTCACCTCCACCTCAATTTTGGGATGAATTTTTTTCACCAGCACATGGTTGTTTCTAGGATATGTTCTCAGGATGCCAATCACACCAATTTTAAATATGTAATGATCCATATATGTAACGATCCATAAAGACTTCATTTGTTCAACTATTTCAAATATATTCTTATTGAGATTAGGAAGCACTCATTTAACTTTGGTTTTTACACAAAACTTACTGCTCCTTTTGGTAATAGTAAGTACATAAATATAACTCAAATATTTATGTTTTTTTACTGAGTAGAAGCCAATTAATACTTCCTATAGAAACACATTTTTGAATGAATGATGAGTCTTTGCAACAACAATTTCAATCTCAACATAATCTAAATTTGTCACATGTAGCCTTCTGTTTTCTACCTATCATAACCATGGTTTCTCTCTCTCACATCTGAAATTATTTTGCCCCCCCCAACCACAAAACGCTGCCAGTTTCTCATTATTATGTGCAAATTCTCATGCAATCGTGTACTCTTATTGCCTCATAACCTGAACTGGCACTCTTCAAAAACCTACATTACATGTCTTTCCTCTCCATTCAAACAGATTGATATTTTTCCATATTTTACAGTCAAAAGTTTAGCTCATTACTGTTTATGCCTGGTAGTGGAACCTCTTTGAAGAAACACATATACCTTCAATATTAAGATCACAGAAAATGTGAGAACTCAAGGCCTTTTGAATATTCTCAGAAAATTAAAGGAAACTATAAACACAGAATAGAAAAAATGAGGGAGAATAATGGGAATGGGTTACTGAATAGAGTGTTCTTCAGGAGTGATCAAAAGTGTTGACAGTTTTGATTAAGCAGCTTCATTGCTATGTCCAAATTACATATATAACCTTGTCTTTGTATGTCTTATGAATCTTTTCATTTAAACATGTCACAAGGTCTTTGGATGATTAAGTTCAGGATTTCCTGTCCAGCAACTCTCTTCCTAGGTATCTTTCTTGTAGCCACAGTAACCAGTTTCCTGGTTTACAAGGAAATGATCATATATGACTCTGAAATTCCTACCATATTTCTAGGAAATATGAGGCAAATCATCTTGCCTCTTATTCCCATATCTCTTTTCCTCAAAGTACCTAAACCGACCATCTGACTTGCCTTTTCTCAACTTTTTTCCATATGCCACACATACGATAGACCTTATATGACCCTTATATTTAAAATTGATATTTCTAGAATTTAATTCCAGTTGGATTGATTCATGGGCTGTCTTGTTAACTATACAGGTTTGTGAAAACTGTAAGGATACTCACACCTGCGCATGCACACACACACACACACACACACACACACACACACACACACACACAGGGTGGGAAATACCTTCAACAGGACACATTAAACTAAATTTTTGCAAGAACCTACAGAATCATATGACGATAAGAGAAGACAACTTACTCAGAGAGCATTCAGGTAATACTATGAAGGTCCAGCTGTCACCCTAGATGTTAAAAATGGATTCTCCAGAAGTTCCCTACTTTGTCAATGGCAGCCTCTTTCTTCTTTACCTGCTCTTTGTTGTATTTATTTTTGGATGACTGCAAATCTAACTCCCTTTAATACGTGACATCTGGAAAGTGCTTTTCTTCAATGTCTTCCTCCTCCTTTCCCCATCTGTTAAATAAAAGAGTATCAGAAATTCCTCACTCCATCTTTCAAACTCGAGCTGACACTCTTCATCTCCTTTTCTCACTGATATATCTTCCGTGCCCCTCGCTGTCCCCCTCAACACCTTTCTGCTATTCATCTCAGAATGGCATATTACAGAGGACTTTCTATTTGAAGTTCTTATTGATATTTAACTACTCCACATTATCAACTGTTTCATTCACCACAGGCACTAACTGGATCTGTAACCCTGACGTCTCTGAACTCTCTGTCTCCATAGCAGCAGCATTAAGTCATAGAAAAAACTGTAAGCCAACCCTTGTCCCTGGTAATCTTCTTTTCTCTACTATTTTATCATCAGGCTACAGCTTTTGTTCATTTCTGTGGAAGGATTCTGGTTTCCCAAAGCCTCACAATGATTATCAATGCTCTTGTACATAGATGTTTGCCCTTTCTCTGCAAGAAAGCCCTTTTCACAACATTCAGTGATTTGGGGAGCCCTGTCCAGTTATTTCAAATATTTTAATTCACTATCTCAATTACTGACCATATTTACTTACTGAAAATTAAATGAGCACCTTAAAATCAATTAACAGCAGTATAGTGAAGTGAGTTCTACAGGGAAAATAATTATCTCTTTTTTTCTCAGTGTTGTTCAGTTTTATACCATGTATACATAATAGTATATATTTATATATGTATATAATATCCTATAGACATATGTACATTATATAAAAACTGCCTATTGTGGGTCTCTTCC
>NC_022027.1:13763809-13789333 GCF_000317375.1 Microtus ochrogaster
AGTCACAGTCCAGCTGGCCTTGGTGAGCTCCCAATAGATCAGCCCCACTGTCTCAGTGGGTGGGTGCACCCCTCGTGGTCCCGACTTCTTTGCTCAGGTTCTCCCTCCTTCTGCTCCTCATTGGGACTAAAGAATCTTTGAATTTTTCTTGTCCTTAATTTTGGAAGATTTTCTTTTTTCTGTTTTTATTATTTTATAAATCTGGCTGGAGATGTTTTTGCATTTATTTTTGGCTTAGGTTAGAAATAGTGTATACTTTTTATTTTCTTGTATTAATAACAAAACATTTTAGCTCTGTTTTATTGAACAAATATCCAGTTAAGTTTCTCATATGTCAAATGTCCAAGTGTTGATGGGTAAGTCACCACATCTCTCATGCCAATTTAGTGCCCTATATTAATGTTCTCCATTGTGTCAATATTACTGTCAGAATCCACATTATGAAACACAATGAACTTACAAATTTATTTCATGCTTTTTCATTGTGATTCTTCTCTACATTTGGTGTGGAAAAATAATATGAGCCAACAGTTCTTTCCTTCCAAGATTGATGTTGCTTCTGAACTTCTGCAATGTTGTTGGGTTCTAGTCTTTGCTGGATACAATAGCAGGGTAGAAAACAAGACCATGATAACTCTGGACCTAGGTCTCAAGTATGATCTTTATACTTCTTGGAACACTGCTACTTAAAGGAGAGCATACTGAAATTCCTGTGGTTAATGGAGCCAGATACTTGACTCAATTAATATAATGCTTATGTAGCCATTGACCTCTATAACATGAATAATATAAGCTCAAATCACCTGGTAATAGCAAGATCATTGAAAGTCCAAGTTTCATAAGTACTAACATATACTTTTACACCACCTGAATTTAATGTGAATTGAGCAATAATAAATCTATCACAAAATATCCTTTTATGTTTACTAAATGTTTGCCATTATACATTTAATTTTTGATTTGAGACTATTTGAATTTATTTTTCACATAACATGTGGCAGATGACATTAATCTTATATGTTTACAATATGATGAGTTACATGTGCAAGTTAAATTTCCTGTTACTTTATTTACATACAGAGTAGATTTCCATTATCCAGGGTGGTGGGGCACAAGGATTTCAAGACCCTACTTGTAATTTACAATCACAAACAGTATTGAGCTCTGTAAGCAGAGGCCACTTGTTCATTTTCCGGCCACACAAACTCTTGAAATAATCACACAAAACTATATTATTTACAATACTGGTTGGCCAAGAGCTTAAGAATATTTATAGCTTACTTTTATAATCTAAACTAACACACCTCCATTAATCTGTGTATTGCCATATGATTGTGGCTTACTGGGTAAAGTAGCAGGTCTATGTGGAACCATGAAGCAGTTTGTAGCATGCTGCTTACAAGCTCCATTTAAATGCTCCTTGGCCAGACTTTCTAAAAGAGTCAGAGTCATTTGTGCTGGTGCACCAGGAAGCTGCCTTTTTGAAACCATGTGTTTTCTCTCTCTTTTTTTCTTTTCTTTTATTCTTTCTTTTTTTTTTTCTGCTACCATTGAATCAGGTAGACCTCTCTTAAAGGAGTTGCAGCATATTTCCAGCAAGTAGAGCCCATATGAAAAAAGAAAAAACAGCTGAACTTCATTTTTTAGTGTTTAGAATCCCTTTCCAAGCTTTCTTGGGTTTTATGTGGATTTAGCTGGCACATACTGGCATGCCAATTTGTTATAGGGAGACTGCTTGTTTGTGCCTGGTTGCTCAGCCATGAAAACTACACAGAAACTGTACTAATTAAATCACTGCTTGGCCTATTAGCTCTAACTTTTTATTGGCTAGCTCTTATATCTTAATTTAATCCATTTATATTAATGTGTGTATCGCCATGTGTCTGTGGCTTACCAGCAAGGTTCTGTATGGCATCTGTCTCTGGCTGGGCTACCTGGCTTATGTCTGTCTCCACCTTCTTTCTCACAGCATTCAGTTCAGTTTCACCTGCCTATCAATGTATATGGCTTCTGGGAGAATGGGAAAATATTTTTCCATCTAATAAACATCATGATATAAAACTAGTATGAGCAAAAGTTTACCACATGCCTCAAATGTTCTAGATTCTGTACTTGATGCCAGAAACTTAGACTGTAATTTTATATCCTTAAGAAGGATAACTACAATGCAAAATAGAATTCTGAGGAGAAATGGTTGCAAAGATAGAAAGATCCAGCCCATTGTTGAAAAACAATTACTGTGTACCAAGCCAAATTCACCTGCCAAATATCAAAATTCATTTTCACTTTTACAGTGACTATTTGTTATTTATTTGATTATTTCATTTAAGATAGTTTGGATAGAAAAATTTCAAATTATTATTATTAATGATCTATCTCTTCCTTGTTTATGAGATGCTTAAATTAATCCAATATAAAATATGTTTTTCCTTGTGTCTAATAAAATGAAATTTAATACTATATATTGGTTCTGACTCTATTTTTTCTTTTCCTACTAAAATTTCTTATATTAACAGCTTTGGAAATGATGAGCCTTCATATTATAGTTATTAACTTGAGGTTTGATATTTGCTAATAGGTCTGAAGTAGATAAAACACAAAATTAAGTTCCTTGTTTCACTGCATATCCAAAATCTCTGTTTATTAGGCTAATAGCATTTTATTTACAAGATTAGATTAAAATGTTTCTTATTTTTAGTGCATTTGCAAAACAATTTATTTTATTAAATATCATTAGTTAATGTGATGCTTTTTAAAGGGATTTTCTGTGAACCTCGGTTCTATTTAGTTTCCTTCTTAATATTTTCAATAGTCTACTGCTTTTAATTTGTGTGTCTGACAACCCATTAGCCTGGAATTTTATTACAGGATTCATTTTAATTTTTTGCGTAGTCCTGTGATTTAGGTTTATTTTAGTTTCTATAAAAAATATGTGAGAATGAATAGTATATAATCACAGGTTTTTTGGCCTTTTCAATAAGGTAAGAAGTGCAATTTTTAAGGAAGTGTATCTGGTCATAGTTTTTCTTGTATGACATCATATGATGGAAGATATCATATTGAGTAGGGGGTAATAGAGTAATATGCAAAAGAGATGGAAGAACTCCTACTTTATAAGGGGACTGCTCCACTATTAAATTATAAATGCATTCATGAAAGCATAGACTTTATTCCATAAGTACATCTCAAAATTCATAGATGGCAAGAGTTCGATGGTGAAGAATAAGTCTCCAACACACGTACTTTGACACATTCAAACCATAGCTCTTCAGCTAACTATCTATGTGACTATGTTTTATTCATTTTAGCAATTAAAATACCAGTAGAAAAACATAAAACATGTAAGAAATAATTTGTTCTCTCAAGTAATCTATCATTTTAGCAATAGTCCAATATGGAATAAAATTATAATGGTATAGAATAATAATAAACATGATGTTTTAATGCAGGGGAACATTAATGATTACATGTGGAGTTTTTAAAAAATGATTTATTGACATACTTCAGGTATAAGATGATACAGTTAATCATGACAAAATTGTTGGAATGACTTTTGCAAGTTACGATGATATTCAAATATATACATAGCAATAACAACTTACAAAAAACATATTGAAGACAGACTACAGACTAGAATAGGCAATATTCAACATAAACTTCAGTTTGCTTATTTTTCAATCAGGTTACAGTCACAGAGAGAGGACTCTGTACCATGCAGTCTCTCAAGGACTGAATACTTCCATTCTGTTTTTACAGTATTTTCTAGATTGTCATTGCCATCATCTGCTCGACTACAGATGAGTTGCTTCATGTCTCCATTCTAGCCGAACTAAATGTATAAAAATAGTGCTCTGGGAAGGAAGAACTACACATGTGCTGCACATATTGCTGTAATTACAGCAGGTTTGCAATCACTTCTGCTCAGCACTAATGTTTAGAAAATGTTACCCGGGCAACGGTCAGGTCCAAAGAAGGCTGCAAAACAGCCTTTAACTTACCACCTAGAATTTTTTTTTTTTTTTTTTTTGGTTTTTCGTGACAGGGTTTCTCTGTGGCTTTGGAGCCTGTCCTGGAACTAGCTCTGTAGACCAGACTGGTCTCGAACTCACAAAGATCCGCCTGCCTCTGCCTCCCGAGTGCACCACCTAGAATTTTTGAAAGGTAGTGGATTTAAGAAACAGTTCTCAGTCTCTCAGTGAGCCGAGCATGCATTAATTTTCTGTTATTATTTGGGCAGTTGAGTGCAATGTGATGGCATTCTTCAGGCTGAAACATGAGGAGGGTAGGAGTCTTTGATAAGATAATTGTGGGGAGGTGGAAGGGTTTAAGACGATCAGTGATAGTCCCAATTTATTTAAATAGCAAAAGATGTGTGACTTCTGAGTTAAGATACCCGAAAAAACTATCAATATTGAGGTAAAAATCTTCAAAAGAAAATCTATGGCTAGATTTTAGATATTTCTAAGGTACATTTTCAGTGAGTCTTACATTTAAAGGTACCCGTGAAAAGAATCTATTTCCAATAAAAAAGAAAACGTTCATATATGAGTTTATATAAACAATGTGTTGTGGTTGCTTAAATGGAAAAATTTGAGACTTCAACAGAGACACTCATCTTTACTGTGCAAGATTTGTCCAATAAATAGATCACCCTTAAAGAAATTTCTAGGAAATTACATTTTGAGTAGACCAGCTCTCACTCCTAGAAGGTCACTGCCCTCTCTCAGAATCTATCCTGAACTTCTTATCCACACTGCAGACATTTCTTTCTTCACTAATTGCTTTCACTTTACATTGCACTGTTCTTAATCCTGATTTCTACCCCAAATTAACAGCAAATTTTGAGTTTTCAGCCTTACCTTACCCTCTCTTCATCTTTATATGGAACACACCTAATTAGCTGACAGTAGCTCCTCTGAAGAACAGCAGACATGTTTTAGAACTAGGAAGACATCTGACATCACATATAGAGTCATCTGTCTGTTTTGATCTCCAGTTCTCTGGTTGCAATGGTGTGATGTCAATAATATACTTGAAAAGAGATGATTATAAACAAGCAAAGGCAAATATCTGATTAGCATTTATGTACCTCCCACTTTAGCTTTAAATTGGCATTGGAAATTCCCCATTGTCTTCTTCTCCAAGGGCCATATGTGGGGACTGAAATGAGTTTAAGTGTAGCTCTCGTAGAACTAATGGATGGCATTATAGGTAAGGTATGAAGCTTAAAATATTCCTTTCTAAATGAAAATCTCTCTATTAAGTAATAGAAACTAGACAAGTCTTTCATGATCTTTGTTATATTCTCTTACAATTTCCTCAATAAAAACCTAACAATTAAGATGATGGCAGGAAGATGTGAGGACTTGAATTGGGCAGCAAAGTCTCTTCCCTCCTCATATATAGGCTTGTTTTCTCCCTCAGTCTTCAGTATTTAAGGAAAATGGGACAAAAGTTGACTTTTAAACTAGCACAGGAATGACCGACCTATTGACATCTCAGGGAATTCTATGACTTTTTCAGTGAAGGTACCAAGTTCTCCGTATCTCTCTAGGAACATAAAACAATATTAAAGAAATAAACATTGTCTAGCTCATCTCAGCATCATCCCAACACCTGGTTTCACTTTATTTGTCAGTTACTTTTCTGTTTTGTGACACAATACCATGATGTGAGGTAACCTAGGCAAGAAAAATTTTATTTTTGGGTTACAGTTCCCCAATGAATACAGTCCATCATGGCGATGAAGTCATGACAATAGGCAGAGAAGTCATGACAGCAAGAAGAGGAATGTGGCTGATCACAACTTGCATTTGAATACAGATAGTTGAGAGACTGTCCATGACTAGTGTTAAGTAGGAAAGGTCAGAGCCAAGTGCCCAAGGTCACCAGCTGATGAGCAGACAATGTTGCAAGGAAGGCGGCTGCTTGTTTCTCCCAGCCACCCAGAACCAGAATAACCACACAGAATGATAGTAATTAAACCACTGCTTGGCCTGATAGCTCTAGCTTCTTAGTGGCTCTTATATTAATTTAACACATCTCCATTAATCTTTGTATCACCATGAGATCATGGCCTACCAGCAAAGTTTCAGCACATCTATCCCCGGCGGATCCATGGATGATGTGGGATTTCCCTCTGTATGCTTGAATACCATTAATGAATAAAGAAACTGCTTTGTCTGTTGATAGGGCAGGACTTAGGTAGGCGGTGAAAACTAAATGGCATGCTTGGAGAAAGGAGACAGAGTCAGAGAGAAGCCAGAGACAGACATGCTGAAATTTGCCGGTAAGCCACTGACACGTGGCAATACACAGATTAATGGAGATAGGTTAAATTAATATGTATGAGCTAGTCAATAAGAAGCTAGAGCTAATGGGCCAAACAGTGATTTAATTAATACAGTTTCTGTGTGATTATTTCGGGGCTAAGAGGCCAGGATGAACAAGCATCCTCCACTAACAAATCAATGTGTTATATTCAGCACCCACTCAGTCTTCAAAGGGAGTGAAATTCAGGTATAGGATGCAACATGGAAAAGCATCATCAGAAATATAGGTGAGTACCAAAGGATATATTTGAAACTCTTTATATAGCTATGCACATTTCAGCATAATATTTATAGTTTTTGTCTTTTTGAAAGGATATTTAATAGCAAATGAGATTAAATAAAAGCTATCAATATATTTTTATTTAATTTTGTTTTGATAAAATTTTTAAGAATTTTTAATTTTATAAAATTATTATAAGTGGAACTTGAAAAATATAACACACCAAATTTAACCATATTCAGTCTATCCAGTTCAGTGAACTTTTACACAATTAGTGTAGGTATTCTGTAGGGAATCTATGAAGCGTCACATTAACTATTATACTTCAAATACTGAAATTATCTTATGTACTTATTCACCACCAAAACAAAAAATATTCAAGGCAGAATTATAACTAGGAAAACATTTAGCCTTAAAGCATTTCATACCTTCTTTCTATTCCCCACATCCAGCCCTTCCCTATCCCCTTATATTTGGCCTTTCTTATTTTTTCCATGTTAATTCTATAAAGATGCATAGTTAGCAAATAAGTGGTACATGATCTTATAATAGAAATAGTATTTTTCAAGAAACTATGAAGACAGATACAACTTTATCAACTGGGGTACAGGATCTAAAAAGCTGCTTCAGGGACAA
Source organism: Microtus ochrogaster (assembly GCF_000317375.1). Taxonomy (NCBI): domain Eukaryota; kingdom Metazoa; phylum Chordata; class Mammalia; order Rodentia; family Cricetidae; genus Microtus; species Microtus ochrogaster. The sequence goes on from NC_022027.1 coordinate 13,770,998, forward strand.
AGAGAGACTTATCGGAAATGATTTTTGGCACAGATTTTGCAGCATTGACTTTGGTAAGTAGGCTTAACAAGGCAGGGGCAGGCCTAGGTCCCTGAATGGCATCTCAGGATCAAGATGATGGAAGAATATTTATGAAATTGATAGTGTACTACCTAAATATTTCAATAGAAGGTAATCTTTTCTATATCTGCTCATCTTTATGGATTGTCTGTAAAAATTTCTTTCATGACAATATATGTATGTATGTGTGTACATGACTGGGCATATTGACTTATATGTAATGACATAAAACTGTTTTCATATGCATTACATGCTAATTAGAGTAAACATTTTAAGTAGAGTGAATGTCTTCAGAATTTCTTGTGCACAGAAAAGCCATAACTTAACTATTATTAACTGTTGCAAAAGAACGTCATCCTTAAGAATATTGATTAGTTTAGTAGGCAGTACTAAGATGGAACAAAAGAATCATTCCAGGTCATATAGCCTGGGATAGAACAATTCAGGCCATGTATATCATCCAGGAAAGCAGATACATTTGCTCTGTGACCAGCCTCATTTAATATATTCTAAACCGTTATTCTCAGCAAGGAAATATGAGGGCATCCAAGGAACAAAGACATTCAGTTCTCAGTGATCTGTATTGCATGAAGGTTCTCAGGTGAAGAAAGAAAAGTCTGTGCCCAAATTGCTAACATCACCAGAAAATGTCACTTTTAATTGGATAGGAATTATGCAGTCAGGTGTGACAAGAAGGAGCTGGAGATCGTGAGGTAATAATGTGACAGAAATGCAGCCTTGTGCTCCTAATCCCCCCAGAGTGTTATCTCGTGATTACCAAACACCCTACTTAGATATGCCTTATTAGTTTCTCCTTTGGATATCTTCATTCTTAGGAAAACCATACTTCTGTGTGCTAGAATGTGATGGTGTTAGCAATTTCAAGTGTAAGCAGCTGCTTCAGCTGAGCTAGTAGTTCACAAAAATTAATCTACCCTTCACATTAATCTGTGAGCCAATCAAAATGTTTCTTTAATCCAAGCCGTTTTAAAATGCCATCTAAGTCACTCTGGCACAGGTGCCTTGGGCTGCTTAAAGGAAAAGTAACAAGAAAAATGTCACCTGGAGATTGTTAAGTATTTTTGGCTGGGACTGGCTGTTATCACCTAGCAACTGGAAAAGACACTGAGTGAATCTAACAAATAGCACCTCACCCACACTCTCACTACATACGGATCAAGTCATTAGGAGGGAGTAAGTATGCTTGCTGATGCCAAAAGGAAGATAATGATATGACACGGGAATTTTCAGAAGACCTAGCATGGCTTGAGATAACAGCTTGGGGAGACCAATGTCATTAGGGTGGTGATGAGCCGACTAGCATACATAAAACCCGGATGGCTTCGAGGTTAGAGTCTGCGATTCACCAGTGCATTTACAGAAAGTGAAAAATTATTGCTTAGATGAGAGACTGAATGCAGGTTAATAACCAGCCCTCCAGACATAATTATTGTTATTTTTGGTAGCGAGCAGAGCAATAAGCATAATGTTCAACCAGGGAGTAGCTGAGTTATGTACATTACTTATATATCTTATTTTTATAGCATTATTCCAGATGTCAGTGGGTGCAAGTATGTGTTTTAAGGCTAATGTGAATGTTCAACAATAGTGGTCTGTGAAGAAAGGTAATTGTCCAGGGTCCTCCGACCCTAACCTCCAGCATAATTCTAAATGGGAAATATTGAGTTCATCGCTAAAAATAAAGATTGATTCTTCCATGCTTCTAGTCACAAGTGTATGATGGGTAACGCACTACCATACTAAACTCTAAAATTCTTTTTATTATTAACTTTTTTCATTCATTTTACATACCATCCACAGTTTCCTCTCCCTCCTCTTTTCCTGTTCCCTCTCCCCATGTTCCTTCTAGCCATCCCCATCCACTTCTCTGTCTCCATTAAGAAAGGGGCAGACTTCCCCGTGGGAATCAACAAAGCATGACATATCAAGAAGAGACAGGACCAAGCATCAAGGTGGGCTAGGCATTTCAGCATAGAGAATGGGTTCCTATATGCCAACTCAAGCACCAAGGACAGGTCCTGAACCCACTGTTCAGAGCCTCACAAGCAGAGCTAGCTACACAACTGTAACACACATGTTAAATTCTTGTCACATACACAAATTCTAAATTATTTAAACTGAAAAAAATATGTAAAAAAATAATGAGAATTTCTTAAACAGTAAGCAGTGTAGAAATGGATTTTTAGGGAAAGGAACTGAGTTCCACCCCTGTAATATGCGAATGTGTCTATTGAAACTGAGAGTTGACCAAGGAAATTTGTGTTTGTGCCATGTGGTTCCTTACTAAGGATGCCGGCTCATGCTCTGGTAGGCGTCTAAGTCTAAAGCTTTAGCACAGGTTCCTTGTATGTGTACTGGGAGACACTGAAGTGCTTAGTGCACAGTCAGAATGCAGAAAGCTGACTGGAACTTTAGACATGTATCTGTGGTTTCTGAAGTACTGACTCTTAGAAGACAGACTAAGAAGACCCTCTAGTACTTGATTCAAATCAAGCTGAGCCACAGTAGAACTCACCACCCTAACCTAGCTGTCCAAACAAATAACACAGAGATCTTTTCTAAAGCTGAGGTTATGAGTCCTAATTGTGGCACAGCATACACTAACAAGTTATTTGATATCTTTAATTAAAAAGGAGGAAAATTTAGTGAAACCTGATATCATGATGTTTGAGACTTCTAAAACAGACATGTTTTGATCAAGAAGATGATTAAAAATAAGTCAGAAGTGAATAAATATATAGGAGAGCTTAATGAAATATTTTCTATTTTTAAATGTGAAATTAAGAATAAAACATCAAGTGGTTAGTGCCATGGGTCCCATCCAGACTGTAATCTTTATCACAGTAACTATTTTATGTTCTTAACTTGTATTATAGATATTATCAGTGATGTGTGTATGTATGTGTGAGGATAATTTATTTCTGTGCTTACTTTTCAATTTATTTTAACTTACCTTAGAAATCTGCTTTATTCTCAGTTTGCTTCTCTCTCTTTCTCTCTGTGTTGTGTTGTGTGTGTCTGTTGTGTGTGTAATATTCTACTAAAGTGAGTGTGGAGGAACATGCACCCAGGTGTGAGAGAATCAGACAGGAAGTTTGCTGTCTCGCCACCTCCTCTCTGTGTTATTGCTTCAAAACAAGGGTCTGTCACTGAACCAAAAATCACCATTTTTGTACTGGCTTTTTTAGTATTCATTATCCACATGTTCATATACATTTTTCACTTGTTATTCAACCAAATGCCCAGCTATTTCTATGAGTGTTGAGAATGTGAATTCAGGTACTCACTTATGCTCACCCAGAGAGGCTATTACCCACTGAGTAGCCTCCCCAAATTTTTCTTCTATGAAAAGAAATAATCATTAGAAATCAAAAAAAAGCATGAGAAACACACACAAACCCTCAAACCAATGCAAACCCAAAATTAGAAACCAAATAAAATCAAGTGTTTGTCGGTGTGTGGATTGATATCTGAGTCTTCGATTTTGGTTCCTTTGGTCCTCCTATCAATTTTTTATGTCAATTCCAGACTGTTTTCAGCACTGTACCTCTGTATTAGAGTTTAAAGTCAGGGTTATGATGTCTCCAGAAGTTTCTTTACTGTACAGGATTGTTTGGCTATCCTGGGTTTTTTGCTTTTCCATATGAAATTGAGTATTGTTTTGAGGACTGTGAAGAATTTCGCTGAGCGTTGCTTTGAATCTGTTGATTGCTTTTGGTAAGATTGCCATTTTTACTATGTTAATTATACCTACCCAAGAGCTTGGGAGATATTTCCATTTCTGGTGTCTTCTGAAGTTTCTTTCTTCAAAGATTTAAAGTTCTTCTCATACAGGTCTTCCACTTGTTTAGTCAGAGTTACTCCAAGATATTTTCTGTTATTTGCAGCTGTTTTGGAAGGTGATGTTTCACAATTTTATCCTTTCCCTCTCTTTGTCTTTCTCTCATCTGTATCATCTTTCTTTCTTCCCCCTTCCCTTCCTCTCTAATTCCAAATGTATATAACATGCATTTGTTTGTGTTGATGTAAGTAGTTGATGTGCCTATGATTATCATGGAAAGTCACATAGTAATGGATATAAAAAATTCACATTGAGGAAAAAAATTCATGAAGAGACAAATATAAAATAACCACAGTGCCTAATGGTATATGACTACATTCCTAGCTAACTTCAAGTGTGTGATAAGAAGATTATGAGTTCAAGGCTAGCTGGAAAAATTCAGCAAGGTCTTGTGTCAAAAATAAGAAGAAAAATTGAAATGAATGCTCAGTGGTAGAGTATATAGTGAATGTGAGTCCCCAGTTTCAAACTTCAGTACCACCATTAATTCATATTTCATAAAAATATAAAAAACAAATATATTTAGGCATGGAAGACTTTAAGGTTTAGAACATAATGTTCTTGTACTACCTGTTCAGCCTCTAGTAAGTTATGTAACTTCTCTATAGTTTTTATGTCTAACATAAATATAATATTAATAAATATCTCAATGTTTGGCTTGTAGAGTATATGAAAGATTTTTTTGACATATAACTAGCATCAAAAATCTTTGTTGGTAATATCATTGTGAATTATCCAAAGACGAAGATGCATTAGGTGAAGAGCAAAATATATTAGAATTTCAAACCTGGTTTTAATCTGCTACTCATGGTAAGAGAAATTTCCAGAAAAGAGCAAACTTCAAATCATTCTTCAAATCATAGAATCTCTTAGGAAAGGTTAATAGAAAGTGTCAGGTTTACAGGATATGGAATTCCCATAGGAGACATGCTTCTAGCTCCACCTGTGATGAATTCTTCAGCTCTTGGGCATGTTTGTGTGGAATTATGGTGATTAGGCCCATTGAAGTGAAGTAGTAAAAATCATGTTAAAAGTTGTCAGCCTCATTCCTTGACATCGAGTTCTGGGCTGTATGAAGCAGTGAGCAGCTCACTGGGCACAAAGCTTCCAGTGCTCTGTGCCTCTTTCTCTATGACAATGGGTTCAGTGTGACCAACTGCCCAAACTCCCACCATAGGGACGTCACTGAAATGACGAACTGTACCTCGAAACTGTAGGCCAGATGAATGCTTTCTCACTTAAGCTACTTTTGTATGGACATTTTATCCAAGCTACATAAACAAAACAAAACAAATCTATGAATATGGGTTACCAAATACTTTTACTTCTTAAAACAGTGATGACGCAGGCTAATGAAGATAAATCACAATTAAACAGTATTATGTCTGAACTAGGATGGCATCAGTTTATGCCCATTCAATTATTTTCTCATGTTTTCATTAAAATCAATAATCCAGCTACTTACAGCTTTGTATATAAACTTTTCTTAGAAATATCTAGCAAGTTGCATAGCTTTCTTTGGAGAAATGCATCAATATATTTTTCTACTTACTATTATAACTTATGTTTCCTTTTTTATTTTTTGAGGAGGATAACCAACAATTTTATGTAGAATCAATAGTTTAAAAAGTGACATTGCAACAATTATTGATCTACAAGTATATCAGATAAAATAATAACATGACATAATTTGGAACACTGTTGATTTAAAAGGAGATTGTATTCTATATCACCTCTGCCATGATGGGAAATGTGTTATACTTGCAGAATTTATATTAGTGTGATTTTCAGAACTATAATATGCCAAGCAAAAGCATCAAGTAAAAGACTTGATTTGGGTTTCTTTAATAACCCATTGCAATCATATAAAATTTTTTCAGTACCCACAGAAACAGTCAACATAATAAAATCATGTGACGGGGATGGTTTTAGAATACCACAGGCTAATCTCGATTATTTATTTTGCAGAATTCTTATGACAAAGGTACTCCTGTGTGGCTCTTAATCTCTCAGAAGATAGCCTCGCATTTTAGTCATATTTAAGATGAAATTATTTTCAGTTTTGTGTAAGACAGTTTAAAGACAATAGAAAGTCACCATAATAATCAGATATTTCAGGAAAGTTTTTGTCAGTCATTTGAATCTAAACTACATAAGAAAATATTCCTTTGGATTCTATAAACATGCAGTGGGCTGAAGATGCAGGAGGGAAAGCAGCATTATCATGTAGTAATACAAAGAAGCTGAAAGTGTACAGGTCCATGTTGATATTTTCCTTGGCCTTACTATTTACTTGAAACAAATTCATCCCTCCCCTCTGAATGTATGTGTGTGTGTGTGTGTGTGTGTGTGTGTGTGCATTAGTGCAGAGCTGTGTGTCTGTGGGAGCATGTACGGGTGGTTCCTTAGGGAGCATTTTACCTGTCACCTGATTGGTAATCTTTTAGTCATACTAGGCAAGAGCTGTATCCAAGTAACCTATGTTTTCATACCTGTTTTGAATGTGTATCTGAAATTAATTACCCAACATCTATAGTCATGGCTTCATATACTTCACCAAATTTAACAACAAAACTGAATGATACCCATATCCAGGATTATTTTATTCTAACAAGCTTTCATTCTAATGTTCTTTGCAGAGGGGTAGACTATGTTCTGTCATATTTTTGTGACTTTTAGAAATATGGGATATACCCAAGAGATGCCCTATCATACAACAAAAGTATATGCTCAACTATGTCATAGCAGCATTGTTTGTAATAGCCAGAACCTGGAAGCAATCTAGATGCCCTTCAATAGAAGAATGGATGAAGAAAGTATGGAATATATACATATTAGAGTATTACTCAGCAGTAAAAAACAAGGAGTTCTTGAATTTTGCATGCAAATGGATGGAAATAGAAAACACTATCCTGAGTGAAGTAAGCCAGACCCAAAAAAAGGAACATGGGATGTACCCACTCATATTTGGTTTCTAGCCATAAATAAAGGACATTGAACCTATAATTAGTGATCCTAGAGAAGCTAAATAAGAAGGAGAACCCAAAGAAAAACATGTAGGCATACTCCTGATTGTTGACCTTCATCAGGCGATGAAAGGAGATGGAGACCCACGTTGGAGCACCGGACAGAAATCTCAAGGTCAAATCAGGAGCAGAAGGAGGGGGAGCACGAGCAAGGAACTCAGGACCGCGAGGGGTACAACCACACACTGAGACAATGGAGATGTTCTTTCGGGAATTCACCAAGGCCAGCTGGCCGGAGTCTGAAAAAGCATGGGATAAAACCGGACTTGCTGAACATAGCGGACAATGAGGACTACTGAGAACTCAAGAACAATGGCAATGGGTTTTTGATCCTACTGCACGTACTGGCTTTGTGGGAGCCTAGGCAGTTTGGATGCTCACCTTACTATACCTGGATGGAGGTGGGTGGTCCTTGGACTTCCCACAGGGCAGGGAACCCTGATTGCTCTTTGGGCTGACGAGGGAGAGGGACTTGATTGGAGGAGGGGGAAGAAAATAGAAGGGGTGGCAGGGAAGAGACAGAAATCTTTAATAAATAAATAAATTAATTAATTAATTTTAAAAAAGAAATATGGGAATCAAAATTCTCTTCATTTTTGAATAGCACTTTAGAGAAATCCATGAAAGAATTCAATGGAATGTTTAGAATATAGAGGAGAACCAAAAACTGTTTGTAAACTATTTCTGACATAGGTTTAAAAAAAGAAAAAGAAAACTAAAAATCAGAGGGAGCAAATACATTTCAACTTTTCTCCTCACTGACACGGGAGTCTCTGGGACCACCACAGCCAGTAGAGTAAAGACCAGAGGGAGGAAAGAAGGCAGTTTGGGTTAACATGACTCATTGGCTGAGGTTGGTTCAACTTTGGACATCTGACTCTGAGTAGTATTCTTTTGCACCTTTAACCACAGTACAGTTTGAGAAACATGTTCCTGGTTATAAATAGCTCAATCCTATGTGCGAGATCAAGCTTAAGACACACTACATCTATGTCCCACTTTGAAAGTACTTGGTTTCTCAAACCGGCTAGATTACTCTTTCTGCTCTCCCCTATTTTCTGCCCCTCCCGCACCCTACCCTGACCTCCTCATTTAGACCTTTAACTCTCCAGTCCCTGCCTATGGTTTGTTTTCTTTCTTTCTTTTTTCTTTTCCTTTTTCTCTTTTTTTTCCTTTTTGGTTTTTTGAGACAGGGTTTCTCTATAGCTTTGGAGCCTGTCCTGGAACTTACTCTTGTAGCCCAGGCTGGCCTCGATCTCACAGAGATTTGCCTGCCTTTGCCTCCCAAGTGCTGGGATTCAAGGCGTGTGCCACCACCGCCCGGCTGTTTATTTTATTACTGTAAGTAATTCTACCTTGTATGTTACTGATTGTGACCAAACCACGACTGAGGTAAATGGGCACATTTTTTTCATTTCTTCTCCTAGTTCTGTGACCACCCCCAAGTTCCAGAGAAACAGATTTTTCTGTCTCGCTCTTTGATTCCTCAATCATGTATTTACAAAAGCTAATCACCCTATGACTGCCAGCTTTTGGACGTCTAGGTAGGTCAGTTACAGGTATGTATCATCTTTCTCACTGTCACCTGAAGTCACACAATAGGGAATCTGTCCACTTCATCATTTTCACAGTCATTGAGATATAGCAATTGGGATATTAAATAAACCTGTCACACTCTGTGGTCAAGAATATCTGCTACTTTCTCTTTTGTTGGCATTACACTCGCTGTGGTGTGTTTTAAATTTCAAGACAAGATTCATTAAATTACCCTCAGCGTTAATGTCAATGAATATTTTTTTTGTTTAGTATTCCACAAGTAATAACCTCATCTGCTGTAAATCAAGTGTCCTACATTGTAGGGGCTGTTTGCTGATTTTATTCACTTTAGGAGAAGGATTGAATTCTAAAAATGTCAAGAAATTGTCAATGTGCCAACATGTCAGGTTAGTAGAGTAGGATCTAGGGTCAACATTTAATCTGAATACAAGGGGTATGTGGATATAATTGTATCATTACAAGGCCTTCAAAACAATTTGAGGTAAGAATGTAAGTAGTCTTGAGTTTCTGAGCGTCAAGCCACATTCATGATTCATCCACAATCAGATGAAGTCAGGTGTTCCTAGAACACATGAAATATGTATCATGGATGGAGATACAGCTACAAGTCTTTCTATCCAACAAAAAAAAATATGGCTTCAAGCAGATGTAAAACTTGGGATGTGAACTTATCTAACCAAGATGATGGAGGGTGTTTTAGAGGCAATTCCTTTTCAGCACTAGCTTCTGTTGTGACTGTTATTAGCCCATAGTAATGCATGCTAAGTGCTGTAATGTCAGTGTAGAACTCCATGAAAAAGTCTCTGTTATTTCCATCTCACTCCCCTACTCTTTACTCTTGCTTAGGTAGTTTCTCTTATCAATCTGATATACTTAAAAGTCTTCATTTTATATTTTTACACCTATGTTTTGAGAAATTAATCATCAAATGTCATTCTTTGTGCTCCAGAAGTAGCTAGGACCTAACTGACAGCACACATCTATCAGAAATCCATTTGAAAAGCTGAGGGAAACTCCTCTCCTAAATGCCACAAATGTAAGCAGACTAATTGTCTGTATTAATCTCATCTATGCTATGATGATTATACAAGAATCTGTAAAAAGCCAATCTGAAAAGGAAATTCTGTAAGTAGTTTAAAATCTTCTTGAGTTCAAAACCATAAAATTTATTTCTCATGAATATTCTATCTTCCCATGGACTGTGACAAACTTAAAAGATTGTCTTTAAAAAAAGTCACTTCTTCACCATTTAAGGTAGAAAAATCTGAATTTGACATGGCAGAATAGAGTTTCCCAAAGGAGCAAAAAGGGTGACTAAGTCCAGAACAATCTCCTCTCCCTAACAGCTAATGATATAAGCTTTGGTTTGCTCAGAGACATGACTGTGTCTAGTAAAGGATATTACAAGTAGTGGTTGACAATAACAATTTATTATCTCATTATTTCAAGTTATGTCAAATAGGTTAAGCATGCATATGGCAAAATTTACTGCCCATGAGATTAGCTAACAAGCTAATTGCTATATATCTTTTTCATGCTAGTTCCCTATTAGACCCTACAGTGACCTGGCTCTGGTCTCTGGCTCCCAGCTCCATATGCTTCTGCACTGCTTGCCATGTTAACTGCCATTATCTTCCATACTGCTATCTCATTCTCGTCTTTCCAAGCCTTATGAGCTAAAAACGCCACTGGCTAATGGTCATAATACTCCCCAGGCTTCTTCTTGCTAGATCTACATGGGAACACTCTAGAGAACTCAGGCTGGGAATGCTCCTTGTTTGCTACCTTACCCTGGTGTAACATCATTCACAGGCAATTGATTTTTAAAAACCCTTCATTTTGTGTTTCTACTAAATTTCTCAGTCAGGATGAAGGGAAATGAATAATCTATGATGTGTGAAAATCACTACTTAGCAGACCATAGGAAAAGCCACAGGAAATGGCACTTTTAATTCTCTCTCATCCTGTGGGACCAGTGTCCTTCAAGAGCAGTTCAGGAGCTCCTTGTGCTGTGAAACCTCCGGTGGCATCAGCCCAAGGCAATTCCTTTAATTTTCAATGTGATAGGGGATTACTTGCCTCCCATAATAGGATACATAATAGAAGCTGAAGGATCAGGGGAACTTCACAGGCATGCGTGCATTGTTTTGTACAGTATGTGTGTTGTGTACTATTGATTTCTACATAAAAGTACAATGTTTAGGAAGAAAAGAATCAGTGAACAAATCCTCTCCAAAGACAATAAATCCATCAACAGAACTGCATTTGATAAAAGAAATTTTTCTTCCATCCTGGGCCTTTTTATTCTACACAACCTGCTGATAAAAATAATGAAATTTGGTGTTATTTTTTTTTTAGATTTATGCATTAGTATGCAATGTTTGTACTCATTTATTTTAACAACTTTACCTGACAGGAATTAGTATATTTCCTGTTTGCACATATAGGACCTATGATTTTAAAAATGCCCAGTGCCATGCTAATACAGTGCACACAGCATTTAAGTTCCCATATTTCTAATCCCAGAGGCTACACCCTTGAATGTAACACTAGACTGAACTATAAGCAGAAACAAGCTGTACCACGAATCAGCTTCCATGTCTCTAAAATTACATGAAATGATTCCTTCCTGCTGTGCCTTCATTTCTCACACATATTTAATGTCTCAGCTAGTTTTCCATAATCTCATGTGTCCACATCACCCTATATATGTCAGATTTTCAACTGTTGGGTACCTGAGTATTGTTCAGACTTTTTCTAGGTATTTGTATGAAATTATGTGATTAGTTTTTAAATGGTTAGATTGAAAAAAACAAATAACAGACATCTCCCAACACAGGTGAGCTTCAGATAATCATATCAAAGTTTAAATAGACAAAAAGAACATCACTTGCTGTTGTTGTTCTTAATAACCACACAGAGACTGATTCTTTCTTATAAATGCCCAGCCTTATTTTGGCCTGTTCTAGCCAGCTTTTCTTAAATTATCCCACATCCCTTTTGCCATTTACCTTTCCATATACTGTTCTTTACTTCTTACTTTGTGACTTGCTGTATAGCTTGGTGGCTGGCCACTAGAATCCTCCTCTGTCTCCTTCTCTTGCTCCTGAATCTTCTCTTTTTTTTCCTATTGATTCCCTCTGCTTGGCAGCCCTGCCTATTGCTCTCATGCCTAGATATTGATCGTTCTGCTCCTTATTAGATCAGTCTGGTGCCTTTGGCTGGCAAATTAACACAACTTCACAGAATTAAAAAAAACACATTACACACCTTTGCATCAATAAACAAATGTTCCAAAGCATAACCAAATGTAACACATCTTCAACCAATATTCCACAATACCCGTCTACAAGAAGAACTCTTGCATCACTGTGTGAACTGATTTCTTAGAAGTGTCTGTTACTGTGGAGAGTTGAAAAGATGCAGATCATGAGAGAATATTGGAAGTAGAGAAATACTGGGAAAGAGAACTGGAATTGGGGGCTGCGCTGGGATGAACAAGAAACTTAGTGCAATGGGAACTTCCTGGATCTATGAGGGACCCTAGCTAAGACTCCTAGCAATGTGTTGTAATGAGTCTTAACCAACTATCTCTTGGAGCCAGCCCAGACTTCCCTTGGAGAAATTGGGATCCCAACCCAGCCATATGTTTGACCTACAATTTGTCCTGCCTACAAGGTATGCTGGGTTAAAGGTGGTACAGAAATTATGTGACTTAATCAATCACTGGTCCAACTTGAGACTTATACCATGAGTGGAAATCCACCCATGACACTGCCTGGAGGACCAGAAAACGGAGGCTGGACTCCCAGAAGTCTGAGGATAGAACCAAACAAGACTGGCAAAAAATTAGTTAATGAAATTATTTCTAATAGTGTTCTTTTTTACTCATAGATTGTTACATAGTTCATTTGCCATCCAGGCTTCACCAAGCATTACAAGGAAACAGATACAGAGATCCACAGGCAAATGTTAAGTAGACCTCAGGAACGCTTTGAAGGGAGTGGGGAGTGGGGAGTGTGAGAGTTAGCGGGGCAAGGAAATCAAAAGAAAACCACAGAATCAAGTGACCTGTGCCCACAGAGACTGAGCCTTCAGTGAGAGAGGTTGCATAAGACTGACCAAGGCTTTCTACACTTACGTTACAGTTGTGTGCCTTGGTCTTCTTTTGGAACTCCTAACAGTGAAAGCAGGGGATAGTCTCTGACTCAGTCACCTGTTTTGGGGACCCTTTCCTCCTACTGGCTGCTTTGCCCAACCTCAATAGGAGAGGAGGTATCTAGTCTTACTGCAATGTGATTTACTATGACTGGCTGATATACACAGGATGCTTGCTGTTTTCTGAAGAGAAAGGAGGACAGAATTGGGGAGCTGGGGAAGAGGGGTGGTAGGGGAGAAGGGCTAAGAGGAGGGGTAGCAGGGAATGGAAACTGAATAGGCTGGAAAAGAGTTAAGAAATAAAGAAATAAAGAAAAAGTGAAAATTGTTTTGCTCTGTCTTTAGTTTTCTTAATAGCTATTCATCACCTTTCTCTGTATCTGACCTAAAATCCATTTTGACATCAGGTAAAATATGTGGACATGCATTCTCAGCAGGCCACTTGTGTCCCCTCACAAAAGCTGAGACTGTCATCATGTAGTCCTGGAAATGATAGCCGAGTATGGGAGACTCATCTGCATAATTCCTGTTCCTCCACCATTATATTTGGTTAATTCTTTTGACTTTTTATTTTAAATCCAAAATGAAGCTCACTGAGCTTAAATCTATGAGTGCACTGCAGTGTATTCCCTGGAGTCAGGAGGCAGAAAGGATTCTCACATTACAGCCTCTATGTGCTGACTGCAATCCATGGCTCTTGGATTTTTTTTTCAACATTAAAACTGATGGTTAAGTCAGTTGGTGATCTTTTTTTTTTTCAGGGTACTTAAGTCTGACACTACAACCTATCCCTTCTGCTTCTGTTTTAAGGGTCTTTGTTTTTATGATGAACTCATCCCTATTTTAAGGCTAACAGATTAGCAACCTTAAATCTCCTGGAGAACAGAAAGCAACATCTTCTACAGGTTAAACAGATCAAAATCCAGGCACATGGATGGACTTCTTACCAACGGCAATCATGAATAAAAACAAAAATAATTTCAGATTTACCTCACCTACCTCTTGGTATGTGGTCTTTGGATTTCACAATCAAGTAGACTTTCCCTTACTCACATGGGTCTGGTCATACTAAGCTTTACTGGGGTTTGAGCCAACTACACTTTTTCCATCTTTCACTTAACTCTATTTCATGGAAGCATCCTTCCTCAAATTGTACTCTTAGCTGCCTCCTTCTGTCCACACTGTTTCTTCAGGGTCTTTTCTGACAAATAGGAAGTATGATATTCCAACACATATGGGTCGTTCACTTTAGAGAGCTCAAAAGCAGCTGCAGAAACCCTGGCAATTAACTTTTGGTGTAGGACTTCCTTCTGTTTATGTGTTGCTTTCATTGTTTGAATAAAGAAACTACCTTGGCCTTTTGGATAGGGCAGAACTTAGTTAGGTGGAGAAGACAGAACTGAATTCTGGGAGGAAGAAAACCATATGAGAGAACCACCATGGAGCTGCCAGAATTAGACATGCTGAATCTTTCCCAGTAGCCACGACCTCATGGTGATATACAGATTAACAGAAATGGATTAAATCAAGATGTGAGAGTAGCCAATAAGAAGGTAGAGATAATGGGATAGGCAGTGTTTAAATGAATACAGTTACTGCGTGATTATTTCAGTGGGTTAAGCTAGCCCGGCAGCCAGAACAAAGGGCCCGCATTCCCTGTATCAAACTTTCTAGTCTAGTTCTTTTAAACCTACCAGAAAGTTATATGTGAATTGGAATCTTCTCTGTTTTCTACTGTTAACACTTTCTATCAAAAGAGTTTGTAACTGGGTTTTGCTTGTAAATTCCAGGCATTAATTTGATTAGGAAGTGATTGACTAGTCTTGTGAATGGGTTGCAAATGACTAACAAGGTTTATTGTACACTCAATTTTCTTTCCTTCCAGCATGGAAAATCCATGTTTCTATCTATTATCTTTCTTCATACGGAGAAGAGTTATTTCTAAAGGAAGATGCCATCAATTTGTTGCTTCCCCTGGTGTACTATTCATTCCTAGGAGGTTAGTTTTAGCTCCCAAGGACTGTGCCTTTCTTCTACAGTTCCTTAGTGCATCTCTCCGCTGATGAACTGGGAAACAATAAGGGATTGACGAAAGAATCACAATAATTTAGGAAACCAGAATATATCATGGGAAGGTCATTCTGTACCTTTAAGTGCAATTACAGAGTAATCTTCTTCTATTGATACTCATGAGCATGGGAAAAAAATCCAATTTATCTAGTTAGCAATGAATTTAGTGCTTTGTCATTGAATCATTGTTCCAGACACTTCCAAGGCAAACTACTGCATTAATTCTAACAGGAGAAAATTTTGCAAGTTTGATCAAATCCCTTCAAGATCTATTCTGAATAAATTTTAAAATGTTGTATAGCTATTGCTCTTCTAATTCATGACTGGGCCTTCAAGTTAGAGAAGTTTCCTATTTCTATACAAACTCCTGGCAAACTCATCATGCTATATACATACCTTTTGCACAATCAGAATATGAGTAAACTATTTTCAATCGCTACTCAACTCCATGCCTTGTGTGGTTTAGGATGTCAGTGTGAACTGAGGCCATATGTTTCTTGTGAAGCTTTGTATACTTAGCAAATAGCAAGCATTTCTGCTCAGCTAATATTCATGTAGTTGATAGATGCATATACTACTAAGGGACCATGAGACTTCAGAATAGTAATAATTTTTGTATTTGCTTGTTTTAAGGAGACATCACACTGGAGTTGATGAGTAACACCTCCTTAACACCAGACTTTGAAGAAAGCAGTGAATTTGAAGATTTTGTGTTATTAAAAACAAATATCTTCATTCTGTTTGTCACAAGTCAAGCACGGTGTCAATGACTCCCTTTACTTTTACATTTAACATAAGAATGATTTCTATGTTTCATTATATTGGAGCACATAGGATGTCAAAAAAGACACCTACAAACTTACATATAGCACTTATTTTTCATTAATCTCAATTTTACTGGGGCAGATTCCATTACATGGAAAGTTCTCTGTAAAATTGGAAGTCCAGCCGATTCTCTTCTATACACTTGAGTGTAGTCTATATGATATTTATATAGTTCTCCTGTTTGAAGAGCTCAAATCACTTGATAAATATCATCCCATTGATCCTATCCACTTTCCTGAGTGGTAAATGGCAAGATTGGTGTCATCAGCTAGGCCTGAGACTACATTCTGAGAGCTGAAATGCAAAAGCATTTGAAAGAGCGGCAAGAGGGACAAAAGAAATTGTAAGAGAGTTAGCCACAGGATATTCGGGGTTTTCAAAAGTCATCTTTCCCCTCTAAAGCTCGAATTCTTAAAAAACAAAGATCCTTTTATATTACTTGCTTTATTAGTTTTAAATTAACCTTGATTGTGAGTAATTTCCTTGCTTATAAATCTGTAAAGTACAGTATTGTTCTTTGGCATACTCATTGATTCTGAAATGCTTGTGTTCCTGCCCTAAATTTTTAGCTTCAATTAAAAACTGCAGAAGTGTGACTTCAGAGAATTTGAGGCATCATTGCTCCAACTCCTTCATTATTGCAAACAAAAGCAAGACTACAGAAACCATTAGACTCTCCCCTCAGTCTCATGGGTTAATAAAGAAAGAAAAGATGGCGTGGGAATTTCCAGTGACTAATTTATATTGCTCTACAATAATGCCAAACCCTGAAAGGATTATACTGACAGGCCATTGGTAATAATACTGTAGATTGAAGATATTTGTGATTATCCCCAGTGATATATGAGCTTTGTTGTTACATTCTGTTGTGTTTTTCTATATTTTTATTACCTAGTACACATTAGAATGAATTAGTAAATAAATGACACATGGTTCTTACGACAATAGAAATGCTGAGGGACAATGGTCTTGCACCCTATAAAGATTTGTCACTTGTATTGGTTTAATAAAATGTTGATTGGCCAGTAGCTAGGCAGGAAGTATTGGCAGAGTGACCAGAAGAGGAGAATTCTAGGAAGAGGAAAGGCCACATGGCTAGCACAGACAAGAATCAATTTGGGTTAATTTAGACATAAGAGTTAGGTAAAAAGAAACCTGAATTAATATTCCAATAATGTAGGCCCCTGTGTATTTCTTTAAGACTTTCTGTAGGGCCAGAAAGGACACAAACTTTTGTCAACATACAAAAATAGAAATGGCAATGTCTCTGATTAGATCTGACATCTTTAAACATGCATTATAGTGGCTTGGTCCAGGTTAGCCAGAACTATTTCATGACATAAAGCATTTTGCTGAAATGTTGTACGTTGTCTCTATATGTCTGCCTGTTTCAACCAGAAATAGCTTGTATCATGGACTTATGAACTAAGGGAATACTTAGGACACTTGAGGAAGACAAATAGACTTCAACTGCTATATTTTAAAATTCTAGACAGAGATACATTATAGAACATATTTATACTGTCTTTGAAAAATGCAAAGCAAATAAAAAACATGCAGCAGTTAGCATGTTTGTAGCAACCACTGATATAACTTTGAACTGATTCCTTCCTTACAGTCAATTACTCTAGCATCATTTGCAAATGCCATTGAAATTTAATGCAAAGCTCTCCCTTGTGACTGACATGAACATTACAAGATTCTTGATGCTGTTTAAGACCCAAGGCAAAGATACATGAAGCTTCAATAGTAATACGCTTCACATGAACCAACTCTACCTCTCATGTCTCTCATCTGTTCCTTTTCCATTGTACAACAGCTAGAATGAGAACCTTGCATTAAGAACTCCAGTAACACCAATGTTTTTTTAACTCCATGGATATATCATTTTCATTTATCTTTAAGTACTGTTAAAACTGCATTCCTGGAAGACTTTAATGCTCTGATCTCCTTAAAAATTGAAAAAGCCCAAATGGATTAAACTGGCTTCATATATGAATTTAGTAATTCTATGGCACAATTTTATCAATTTCTATTTTTTTTCTAAAACTATTTTCACTTCTGCTCTAAGTCTAGCATCTTTCTTTTCAGAGAATCTAGTTAGCATCAAGTTTCTTTGACAGTATCACTTTCTAACTCCACTTTCTTTGAGCATTTGTTTCTAGGTTCTGGGTGATTTTCTTGTGACAGTTCATTTCTTATACTTCAAACCTTCAGGCACCTTGGGTGGTATAATGAAGAATCTACTCTTCAGATCAGTTATGTTTCATTTTTTAAAGGTTTATTTATTTATTATGTATATGGTGTTCTGTCTGTATCCCAGAAGAGGGCACTAGATCTAATTATTGATGATTGTGAGCCATCATGTGGTTGCTGGGAATTGAACTAAGAGTTTCTAGAAGAACAGCCTGTACTTTTAACCTCCGGGCCATTTTGCCAACCCTCTGTTGTATTTTTAATTTCTGGTCCTTTTTTATTTTATGCATGCCAGCAGGTGCTCAACCACTTAATCTACTCTAATCTCAATATAATCTTCAGTTCCAAACTCTACCTTGCAATTATCAGCACACTAAGTTACTCAATGCTTAAAAGTTCAATGAAACTATCTCAATAACTGAACATACTTTCACTTCACTGACTCCTCATTTACAATGGTTTATTTTACATTTTAAATTATTGTAGACAAGTCATTTCTTACTATTTTATGTTAAACTTTTGAGTTGTCTCACTCTCTTCATCTTTATCACGTAGACTAGGAAACATTTCATGATTTAACTC